>NW_010421857.1:8221-14718 GCF_000710305.1 Buceros rhinoceros silvestris | reverse complement strand
GCAGGAATTAATTTGTGTGGCTGGAATATTTGCTGGGGTTGATAGAATTTTATGTGTCTCCAGGAGAGGAGAGGGAGGGGAATAATCAAATAGTAGATGATTAACTGCTTTGGTTTTCTTCATGGCTGGAATGGCATAGGAATCGTCCCTTAGTCAATAATTGTGGATCAGCTGCCAAGAAGTAACTTGGAAGCACAGGAATTTAAAGTCAGAAGTTTGGCTGTTTGTGAGTAAACAAACAGAACTGAATCAGATGAACCCCCCCCCCATCTCTTCATTTACCCAGGGATATGACATTTCTGTTCCACCCAAAGGATAGATTTTCTGATTAGAAGTGTTAACTCCCTCCTCACAGTATTTATCCCTTGTCCTTGAACAAATAGGGTCCAGAGACTTACTGCTGTCCTGCAGCAGTTTTAGACAGATACCACTCTAGTCCATGGTCTGATAGACAATTGCGTGTTCCAGCTAGTCCAAGCATAGATTTTTCACCACAGTGCAGAAGCAGGTGGAAATGGGACATAAAAATGTCATATAAAGTCAAGCGTATCCCCTTTACTTTAGGCTTTTAGGGTAATTGTGCTCTACTGTGTTCAGGCTCCTAATCAGAAAAGCTCAGCCTTGAAAATAAGTTAGAAAATAATTTCTCTTTTTGAGACAAAAAAAAATTTCTGAAGCGATAACTGAAGCCCTGGTTCATGATAGGTGATCTTTTGTGTGTGTGTGTGTGTTCCCACAATGAGAACAAAGTTGGGAAGAGAGGGATCAAGGAGTCATGCAATGTAAGTGAGTCCCATGAAGATCCATCAGTCCTCTCAATCTAACATACAGAGGTGCTGTATCTTCCCACCATCTCTTCCATAGGTGTGCATGATTCAGCACAAAATAAGTGGGATGCAGATAGGGAAACGCGTAGGGAAACAGTGCAGATACAGAACTGCCTGTTCTATGTAAATTCACACTTTAAAGTGGCTCATAGTTGTTGCTATTATTTCTTCTGAAGTATTTTTAAAATACTGCAAGTTGTTCTTGAGTATAATCTGTGATCTAGATATAGCAGTGTACTTCAGTCAGAGACAGTTACAGGAACATTTTCAAAAGGTCTCCACAGGAAATAAAAGGCTGAGCTCTATAAGAAAATCTAGCCTCACATTACATCGTGCCCTTTAATTCATGCAGATCCTGGTAGTCTCTTACCTTGGAGCAGAGTTTTGGGTAGATGTGTGGTTAATGTGCTCATAAATCCTCGTCTTAGTGACTACCAAGTTGTGATACAGAGTCCTGCGACAGTTAAAGTGATGTTCGTATATTAATCTTTGTATTTTGTATAAACATATACATACTTTATGTAGACCAATATATGGCATTAAATATTTTGCAGCTCATTTACTAACTTCTAGCTGGGAACAGACATGGGAGCAAATAATCACTTCAGGCTAGTAATTAGATTGGGTGTCTCAGCTTCTCAACTTCGAAGAGGAAAAGCTGTCAGGATGTATTTGACAGTAAATGCTGACTGTTGTTAAAATATGTTTTGTTAACATCAAACTGGTTTCTTAAAGCCTTGTGGAAATCCGATTTCACAGGAAAAGGAATGGAATGGAACCAAATAAGAAAGTTGGGTGAAAGACTGTGTGATTAGCAAGTCTAAGGCACTAGCTCTTCATTCACATTCCTGTGTTACAAAATCCTCCTCTACCTGTGTGAAAGTTTTCCTCCATAATGCATTCTTGGTTGTGTTTATTTAATAGTTCTAAATGAGCTTATCTTTGATGTTTCCAGGTTTTAGATTGTAAGCTTTCTTTGTTCTGTCCCTGTATAGTCAGTACTACTAAAAGGGTGAAATCAAAGGTGTGCTTGATCTTAATTGTACTAATAGATCATTCCTGACACAGGAAGCAAATTTAAGGCTATGTTGATCTTCTCTTTGGAAGCATGAATGGAAAACAGGTCTTTTTGCACAAGTACAAAAAAGAGGTAACTCCTTTAAAATCTAGTTGATGGCTGTGCCCAGAGCCTGCAGCTGAGCTTGGCTTGCTCTGGCCAGGAGCAGGAGTCAGTGGGAATTTCCCACCAAAACCTTACTCTCTTCTTGCCTGGAAGATTTTCCTTCAGATTTATAATAAAATTTTACTAAGCTTAGCACAGTTTGGAGACTTGGAAATTATGGATTGTAAAATAACACAGTGTGATAAGAGATCTTTCTGAAAATGAGTGTTCACCACTGCCATTTCTAAAATCCTGCTGCAGCGTGTGACACTGCTCCACAAGCACAGAGCTGGTCTTTCCTGTTGAGTTATTTTGTCTTTATGTCAAGACCATTCACTTTTGGAAGTGGAAACACAACATATTGCTTTGCCCAATCTGCCCAAAGGCAGGTAGGTATCTTTCTTTCCTCCAGCTCTCACAGTGGCAAGTGTCTGTGCTCAGCTTTGTAACAGGAAAAAGCACTTTCTTTTCTTGCACAGGAGTTATTAGTAAGCCTGATAAACAGATTATCTACTGTACTCTGATATTTATCAGAGGAAGAAAGAAGCAGTTTATTTTTCTAAACTCTGAAATTACTGGCACATTTTCTTCAAAATGTTATAAATATTCTACAGGATTCTACCAATGTTTAGCTATGTATAATACAGTCGTCATCCCCTTTTCAAAATTAACTGCCTAATTAGTTAGTATAGTTTTACAAAACTGGAATCATTCTTTTAATAAGCAAAAACAAATTAATGTGAGCTTTTATTTTTCAGTAGTTCATTGACCGTTTAATTAGTCTATAGTTGTATACAGGTTGCTTACTTGGAGCTTCATCAGTTCATGAAGTGCCACACTATTTGTGATGATTACAAACTGCTAAACGTTATAAACAGAAATTTGAAGAAAAGAACTTACCTGAGGAATTTTTATGATAAAGAATACAATTTACCTCCAGCAGACATCCTTCCTGTCTGAAGTTTCCACTGAACACTGCATCATATCACCTTTTCAGAATATTTTAAGTTGCTGAGGGTTGTTGATTGAGAAATACATATAGCAGATGCCTCCAACTTTGGAGGTCACCACTTGTCATGAGTGATGAAAATGTAAAGTGTTGTAGCTTCACTTGTCTGATTTCATATTCCTCCACAATTTAGTCTTACGTTGACCACAAGAAGTTGTAGTGATTCTGTCCTAACATGCACTGAGTGATCCTGAATGCTAAGTCATCCTAGGCAGGTCTGTCATTTAGACAATCTGGTATGTCACACAACAGTAGTCAAACAATAAGGAAACATCAAACTACAGAAAACAAGTATTTTGTCATATTTCATTTGGCGCCATCCTAATTTTTTACTTACTCTGCAGGTACAGTTGAAGGTGTTGTAGCTATAACAGCTAGTGTTCAACCAAGGCCCAACATTATGCTTTCAAAACCTCAGATGAATTCACTACATTTATTTAAGGGGAAAAGAAGCATGATTTTAAAGTAGGATTGCAATTCTGTAGATTAAGATAAATGGATAGAGTCACTGAAATTAAATTTTCACCATTTATACTCTGAAACAAAGGGACTTGTAATATATTCTCAGCTCAGGCTCCGTGTTCTGCTTTCTATTATTGTTTCATACCTAGTCATCAACTTTCAACTAAGCTTTGTAGATTACATTCAACAAAAGACAGAAACAAATTCACGAGGTTAAGAATAGGCTCTTGTTATCTTGTTAGATAATTATAAAGTAATATGCTTTAAAAAATCCAGCAAATTATGAGCTGTCATTTACTCACTAATAAAGTGGATTTTCTTAAGACAGAATGAGATAGATGGATTAATTGTGGTACATGCCCAAAAATAAACAGTTTGCTAGGTCACATTGTTGAATACTTTTTTTAATATGGCCAGTGCTTTCTAAGATTTGTGAAGAATTGTGTAGTATCTTCCTGTGACAGACAGTACTGTTCAAAAATTTTGAGTATTACTGATAAATTAGAAACATGTATGGGTCATATCAGACTGTACGTTCCCTTTCTTTTCCCTACCCTACCAAGAGGTCCCTGCACATCAGGTGGAAATCTGGAGACAAGTGTTTTCCTTATAGTTTGCTTTTAGTCTCAGTTTAGCTACAGCAAAATGTTTATAAACAAAATTGTTTATAATGAACCTGCAGAATAATAACAGTTGCTATACCCTCAGATGATACAGGATTTCTAAACTAATTCTGATTTTAAGTTCTATGTTTGGATTTATTTTTGCTTGTCTATTTTTACATTTCCTTTTGGAGCTATTGTGCTGCTAAAAACAATGTAAATTTTAAATAATATAAATAATAATATGGTTACCCCCTGTAATAGCTTAACCCCAGCCAGCAACTAAACCCTCCCCTGCTCACTCCCTTCAGTGGGATGGGGGAGAAAATTGGAAAAGTGAGAAAACTTGTGAGTTGAAAGACATTTTAATGAGTGGAGCAAAAGCTTGGTGTGCAAGCAGATGAAAACAAGGAATTCATTCACCCCTTCCCTTGGGCAGCAGTTGTTCAGCCAGCTCCAGGAGAACCAGGCTCCATCACAAGTCATGGTGACTTGGGAAGACAAATGCCATCACTGCGAATGTCACCCCTTCATTCTTCCTCCCCAAGTTTATATGATGAGTGTGACATCATATAGCGTGGAATACTCCTTTGGTCAGTTGGGGTCAGCTATCCCAGCCATGTCCTCTCCCAACTCCTTGTGCACCCCCAGCCCAGTTGCTGGTGGGACAGGGTGATAAACAGAAAAGGCCTTGGCTCTGTGTGAGCTCTGCTCAACAGCAACCAAAATATCCCTGAAGTATCAACACCGTTTCCAGCACTAACCCAAACCACTGCCCCATACCAGCTACTATGAAGAAAATTAACTCCATCCCAGCTGGAACCAGCATACCCCCTCTAACCATTTGGACTGTAGATACTGTAAACCTTCCAATATTTCACTAAAATGCCTGTCCATCATTGTTGGTAACAGTACAGCTGCTTTGCTGGTTGGTGCAGAATTTTCATGTTCTTTTCTACACAAGATGTAGAAGATGGGTTTTTGTTCATTGACTAAAGCCTGCATGGTCAGAGAACTACTGGGAGAATATATGGCTTGCAGTTGTCCCCATTTTAGCTGCTAAAATATCCCTCCTAACTTTAATAAATGTGGAGCCAAAGGTATGAAGTAGGTTAAAGAATAAGTGTGCTTTCAATATATCCTTCTGCTTTCATTGGAGCTTTAGCAAATCTGGAAGTCTTATTTTTAAGAAAAAGTTCTTAAGATCTACTTTATAATTAAAAAAATATATATATGTTCTCTGTGTTCACAGTTGTTTGCCCTCTCCTCAAGATACTGAGCCCAAGGAGAGAGCCTGCTATTTTTTTATTTCAAGGTGTTTCTTTATTTTTGCTTTGGCAGACTTTCTTATGTCGGTATAAGTCATCAATGTAGCACTTAGTGATTCTCAATCCACTTTGAGACTGGGGAGCTTTTTCCTCTGTGTGGCAAGATTCTCATCAGTTTTGGCCTTGTCTTTTTTCATTACTCTTTTTTTCACACTTCTGTATACACATGATGAAAGTTGTCACTCTGTAAGTTTCTTGTCAGTGGACCACTTCTTCTGTGTTTTTGCTGGTATTTGTCCCAACTATATATCTGTCCATCAAAGTTACTTCTGTAGTGTAGTTCTTCAGTCCCATGCTTAATAAAGTTTGAGGTGAATTTAACCCAAATACTGCTTCTTCATAGATGTGCATCATGGTAGAAATTAATGGTCATTAACAGGCAAATCATAGAAAAGAATCACAGAATAATTAGGATTGGAGGACCTCTAAAAATCGTATGGTCGACTCCTTGCTCAAAGTTTCCCCTTCAAATGAGAGAATATACAGAGGACTCTGTAGTTTGTATTTCACTCTGATCAAACAAGTATATACTTAGAAGTGACTTGTTTCTTGCACTCTTCCTGTTTCTGGATGTATCTGAAATTCAAAACGGGATTTGAAGAGCTTTTTATTGATATAACTCAGATCATCCCAAATTACAAACCAAAAGCTTCCCATTGAAATGGATCATAATTAAACAATAGTCTAAATGCTCTAAATAGTCTAAATAATTCCAACCACCATTTATTTTTGAAAATTATACATTTAATGATTACACATGGAGCTATAAATTAAGGTAATCGTGATGGTTTAGTTCTGTTGCCTGATGAATTTTAGAAAACACATTTATTTGCTTAATTTCAACAGTTCCAAAGAAGGTATTTTATTATATGATATGTAATTCTGGTCGATATGGAGAGAAGATTCAGTCATCATCACTTCCGTGTTTGTAAGTTGAGTTTTATAGAGTAAGAGTTAGCAGATACATTGAGTTTCTAATATTGTTTTCTAAGCTGTTTTTGAGCAATTTGAGTGAAACAAGCAAGCCAGGCTTTCTCCGATGCTCTAGTGAGCTGCTCAGAATAACTATGTGAGTGTATCTGATACAGATGCCGTCACCATTTCCTG
>NW_010421857.1:0-8143 GCF_000710305.1 Buceros rhinoceros silvestris | reverse complement strand
CTGCTGAAGACCAGAGTGCTGAAATGCTGTTCTAGAGGTTCTTCTTTGCAGAGCAGGTTTGACCACAAACAAGACTACTTGCATATCTCTCAAAATATCCTTTAGAAGCCTAACCTTCACGTTCTTTGTTTGGTTTATTTTTTTTTCTAATCTGTTTGTCTTCACGTGAACTCTATTAATGGGATCACTTGTTCCTCTCAAATTTAACTCAATACAGATTGAGATCAAGCAGTGTGGTGTAAGGTTAGTCCCTGTCAATGGTGCCCCAATTCCTGTCAACTGAAAATGCGTTTGATAGTTAGGTAGCTCATCTATATCAAACTTTTTAAACCTATTATCATAAAATTATTTTCTTTATTTTACATAGAAAAGTGAAGAAAAGCAATGCGCAATGGTACAGGAAAAATATTCATTTTGTTTAAAACAAAAATTTAAAAGCAAACAGGTGAAAAGAAATGATCATTTATACATTGTATTGAAGTTATTAATAGCGTCTAGAATAACAACACAAAAGACTTCTGATAAATCCAAGCGTGTATGGGAGAACCGAAGCTTCTGTTAGAATTGGCCACTCCTGAGCTAAATGGGAAGTAGACTCCAAACAGTTTTGTGAGAAACTAGAAAACAGAAGCAATCTAGCCAGGCAGTCACTTAGTCCTGTTTGATTTATACCCAACTTCAGAGCATATGTGGCTGCCAAGATGTACCTGATACATGCTGCTGAAGCCTGTAGGGTCCATCTTTCTGTTCACATTCTTTGTCAATAATAGGTCACAGGGACTGAAAACATTTTCTTTGTCAAATCTCTGTTATAAACAACAAAAAGTTATTAACATGGTTAGTAATTAATAAAAAATCAGTTGACAACAAAATTAATTTTCCCATAATTAAACATAAATTTCATCACTGAAATAGTCTGTGTCCTTGAAGTGTTGGGACTAACAAAATTGTGCAGCAACCCATGTAAGCACAGACTTTCAGCCCTGTATTTTTGAGGTATTCTTGTAAGACAGAGTTGGAGCTGCATGAGCATGTCACAGAAGTTTTGCCTTTTCAGCAGCTGCTCCAGCTCATGTTGTTACCAAAAATTGGAAGAAAATCTCCTTAATACCAATGTAGCATTAAGAAACAGCATTTTCTTTATTTTGAAGCACTGAGCACACGGGGGATCATTTCCGCCTATCACGCGTGTCGTATGTTACTCCAACCAAAGCTTATATGACCCAATTACAGACATATTCATTATTTTCCCCAAAATAATATACATATTCATTCTATTTCTAAAAACTGATTCATAATTTTGCATAGCTATTACGCATGCACCTTGAACTTAGAAAAACTCATATGATGGAATCTGACGTATCCTGCTGGTTCCAGGAGAAATAGCATTTTAAGAATTTTGTTGGAATTCTCCTACATATGGTGGCTAACTGGCGAAGAAACACAAGTTACCAGTTTGTTGTGTTTTATGCTGGTTTCAACCAGTCTTCAAACAGCTTAGTTCATCTTCTCTCTTCTGTTTCGTCTCCTCTTGTCCACTCTCCCAGAGCATGAACCTGTGGTTTAGATTCATCTCATTCCTTTCCCAGACCACCAAGGTTTTCATATCTCTGTTGTACAGACTAGTATTTACAAGGGAACAGAACAATGAAAGGGGTGTTTGCAACAGCTGAGCCCAACCTCCCCTTGCTCCCTTCTTGCAATGATCAGAGCACCATCAGAGCAGCTGAGTTAAGAACTCCTGCTTTGAGTTCTTTGTGTAGATTCTGTCACGCCTTCTTGTCTCTAGTGAGATCATGTTCACCAGGTTGAATTTAGCCTTTGTGAGTGAGTTTCTCCACTTCTGTGTAGTAGTGTCTTCGTTCTGCTAGCATCAAAACAAAGCAGAACCTAATTAGCATTAGGGGTGTTAAAGGTAAATTTAGAAAGGTAAATATAGAAATATTTCAAATTCAGAATTCCTTTCAAAATCATTGCTCTAAAAAGCATGTTTTTATAATAGCAGAAGTGATTCCTTGGCCTTGGCTGAACAAAACAAAAGAAAAATGAATTTCGGTTTGGTTTATATTGGTCTGTTTGTCTAAGTGGCATCACAGTGCCTACATTATGACTTTTTTAAAAGATTTAGATGATGACTGCTAAATTGATTTCATTAATTGATAACAAACAATATGATACACTGTTTAAGTTATATGTGAAAGTGAATACATATGTGGCAGAAACTCATTGCAGATTTCGTCTTTGGGGTGAGAATCACTGTGAAATTCCATACAATGACATCCTGCATGAATCAACTGGCCAAGCTGCAGGCATTTCCAAAACAGCACAAGCACAATAGTAATTTTACATCCCCACCTGTTATAATCACAGATAGACAGTGAGAGGTTTGGGGAATTTTTTGCAGAACAGAAATTAAATGGTTGGGCTGCAGTTCCCAGAGAAGTTGCTCTCACTCATTATTTCTGACTTATTTATATTTAAAAAGTAATAACATCTAAGAATAAGACATTATTCAGTAACCTGTATTGCCGGAAATGACAGTGTAAAATAGATTTTCTTTTTGTAAAGAGGTGCAATTACTCCATTATTAATGATATTATTTAAGTACTCATTAAATGTGACATTATTTAATAGGTTCATGTTCATTTAAAACCTTCATTAAAGGATTAGTGGGGGGGGGTTCGTAATCTTGTATTTTTCCATCCATCCAGTGTTATGTTCCCCATTGTCCCTATGAATTTGGAAACTTTTTTATTTGGACAGTGAATTTGGGATCTCAGGCCCTTGATGAAGGTGAAGATTATATAGTTTTCAGGTGATATAAGAAACAACTAAGCTTCTACCGTTTCCATTTTCCTCTTTGAAATTATTGTATGACTCTATGGTGATTTTTATTTGTTCTGTGGACTGTAATCTCAGGTGGCAATTTCCTGCTTATTGAACAGTACAGAGTTCCACAACGGAAGTTCCACAATGGCAGAAGTAGATACAATCCCAGTATGAGAAACAGTGCAACCAGATACTTTTGTATTTAATTGTGAGTGCATCATCTGCACTGTGTAGTTAATAGAGAAGGGTTACTGCACAGCTGGCATTGCTGTTCTTCCCTTGATGTTGGACAACTGAGGTTTTAATATCCTAGGACTGCCAGAAAAAAGTCTTTCGTGTCTAAGATTGTTCTGTGTTGTTATTTTTTATAGTTGTAATCATCCTAATTATACCTAGAGCTAGACTGGTAAAGAAGATAATACCAACATAATTTTTGCCAAAACTGAATTATGTCTATTAAGAAGTAGTTTTCATCTGAGCAAAGTTTTATGTTTCCAAGGAGACAGATTATATCAATGAGTAAGAAATTTCTGTCACTTTTCCACTTACTGTAAGTTAATTTTTGTGTAGGTTCATTTATTTCATCAAGTCTGCTTAGGAATAAGTATCTAGTAATATATTACAAATGTTAGAAATAAGATTTGAATTCTGGGATCTCTTTCACAAGCAGGAAAATCTGATTGCACTGACATTGGATCTTATATTAAGGATATTCTGAGGTTCTTAATTAATATCATTCCTTAGTGAATAAATTCCATATGTGAATTCCAGTGAATTCCATATGTGAATTCCATATGTGAATTCCAGTGAATGAATTCCACAGTGAAAAAACAAAGTATAAAGAATATAAAATTTCATGTATTTTAAACTGTACCAGACTAAAAACTGACCTCTTTTTGTATACATGCATAGATACACGCACATAAATATATTTGGATATATATGAGATACATAGGCACAGTTAAAGAGAAAAGAGAGAGCAAAAGACAGAGACCAGCTAGACCAGACAAGCTAGACTAAAATCCCTGAGACAGGCTAGAAGATCAAGCTGAAAACACAAGCACTGATGCAACTTACAGTATAAAAAGCAATATGAAATGACAGAGTACAGACTGCTTGCATATTTAAATTATTTTTTAAATTATATCTTTTCTATAAAATCATTAGCAAATGTGGAAACTGCTGGTTGTGCCTTTCCAGTGCTTTGCTTGATTTCTCCAATTTATGCCTCAAATCTCACCTGTTCAGGAGACTTCATCTGCTTATTTTTGCAATGTTTTTGCAAAGTTTTTCACATGTGTCCCCAGACAGTTTTATCTTGAAGAATTGTCATCTCCTCTTAAGATTCTAATTACATATGTTATAGTTCATCTTGTTACTTGGCCTCTTGTGGGCCTGCCAGATTCATGAGGCACAGACCATTTTCCTCTGAATTGTCCTACAGCCAGTCAAAGAGCAGAGGCCAGAATACCTGCATTGCTACTCTTTGCCAGGGTAAAGGGAATTTGTTTCATAGGCAGAGAGATCAGTATGTTTCCTTCCAGAGTAGCTACTGGAATTTTCCATGTTTTACTTTCTATCAGCTGCTGCTCAACTATGGGTCTTATCATACTCGTGCTTGTAATAGCCATCTTTCCATCCTCTCATGCTTCTCACCTGTGCTACACTAACATTCTGTGTTTTCTGGATTTCTTCCTTCCTTCCTTCTTCAGCAGTGTCTCTGTCTCAGCCCAGTTCACTCCTTCACTGATCCATCGATGACGTATTCATATTCATATTCAGAATCCTTGGCTCTGACTGAATCCTGGATGCTGGAGTTTGAGTTTCTGCTGCTCACTTACGGAAGTCTTTCTCCCCCGATGCCTCATTGCAACTCCTGTTACTTTTGACACTAAGCCAAACATAAACTTCTTGGATTTAGCTAAGCTAATTATCTCTGTTATCTCCTTTTTGTTTAACCAACTTTTGTTAACTCTTCAAATGATGGTCACCAGATGTATGGAGCACTGCACTATATATCTTACTCATTCATGCCGTGGGACTCCTTTCAATGTGCTCAGTTACAAATGCCTTCTCTGTGGTGGTGTACACGAGAAACTTGTTTTCTCCTTTGCCGTGAAACACCACAGCAGGATGCCATTCAGGTCAAACCCAACTTTGTTTCATGGTAAACAAGCCTCCTCCTTTGAATTGTCTCATTGGTCTGCTGTAATTGTGTAGATGAATGTGGTGTGCACACTTCAGGCATGTTCTCAATTCCTAGTAAGCTCTGATAAGGGAGAGTTAAAACTACCTGTAGTTTTAACTGAGATACTGCAATCAGTAGCTGTAGGGTAGGAGGCTAGGTAGGTATTCTGAGGAGACCTGAAGAGTGATCAGAGTCAGAAATTTGAAATTAATAAGCAGTAGCAGATTGTAGAAAGAGGATCATCCATATTTCCCCTAAATGGTCTACATATCTTTTCGGAAAATCTTTCCTCTTGACTATTACGTTTGTTGGTGGGAAACCATGACGGAATTAAAAATGTTTTAACAGAAGCGATACAATCTTCTTTTTTAGAAGATGTGAAGTTAAACATGAGAAGAGCTGTACAAGGTCAGGACTGGTTTTATACTTAATACTCAGAATTAAGTATATAATAATACCATGTTTTCATTTATTAACATGCTTCCTTTTGATTATGAACCACGCAGAGGTTTTAAAGAATTGAACGTGCTGGGTTTGTTCCTTTAGTTCTTTGATTAAGCAAATACGATGTTGGTTACCTGAATAATATCATGGTGTGTTGTTCCAGATGACTATGATTTAACAGAATCTTTTAATCTCAGCTGTATAGACATGTAAGCCTTGCTTCAAAAATAGAAGTGAACAGAATACATAATATAAGCCTCCAACTCTGTCTAAGGTGTATTGAGACAAAAGTAGAAGTTAATCCTCACACCTAATTTCTGAGCTGTATTTGCTTTGATCCTTCTCTTGGTTTTATGAATTTTGTTGGTTTTTTTGATGATCACTGTTCAGTGCTAGTCGTGCCATGCAGGATTCTGCAGCACATGACCAAATCTTACCTTAGCTTCTCCCTTGAAAAGCTGTTTGATGGAATTGTGTTCCTAAACCTGCACAGGGGGCTGCTTATGCTACACATTATAACGCCATAAAATGAAGAGGGCTCTAAGTTACCACTAGTTCAACCTGGTTTAGATTTGCAAGGTGGACAGCTGTGTTAGTGTAGCATTCAACTCAGCCCAATTAATTTTAACCAGAGGCAAAACTTACTCGTTTCCACCCAGACCTGATGCAACAGCTCTTCCTCGGAACACTGGGCAGTATTTGTGCAGCTCCTGCACTGCACTGTTGGGACACCACAGCTGGGGATGCTGATGTTGCCAAGGACCCATTGCAAGTGTTCATGTGTCATTAATACACTTTGACTCAATTCTTCACATCCAAATGAGCAGGGTGATGCCCTACATGCGTTTCTCCTCAATCTCATCTGCTTGTAATTTTTGCCTGTTCTACACCAGCCTCCACCTTTGATTCTTGCTGTCCAGATAAGCACCTCCAACTTGTTTATCCATTGGTAAAAAGAAATAGGATAAAACAAGTTATATCATTAATTAAGAAATTAGATTGGACAATTTAATACCTAGGAAGGCTCTAATGCTCTATTCTAGGTAAATGCTGTCTTTCTGATCACCCCAAACACAAATACAGGCTGGGCAATGAGAGCAACCCTTCAGAGAAGGAGTTGGGGTTACTATTGGATGAAAAGCTGGACATGAACTGACAACGGGTGCTTACAACCCAGAAAGTCAACTGTGTGCTGGGCTGCATCCCCAAGCAGTGTGTCCAGCAGGTCGAGGGAGGGGAACAGGCATTTGTCCTAAGCAACTCTAAGTGACAGAATAAGAATTATCATCTTGGGGTCAAGTATATTACATTTCCCTTCTTGAAGTAAAGTCTTCCCAGTAAAATAATAATGAAAACTGTGAGTGGGTTTTACGTGTGATGTGATAAATGTTCTGATTAATGTTTTAAATGCCTAGATAGAAGGACCAAAATCACCCTCATAATTTTATTAATATCACATGTATGATTAAATTTCTTGTGTGCCAGTGAACAGATTTACCCAAATACCATTTTCTTTAAATAAGTTCAACAGAAGTTTCTTAACAGATTTTTGGCCAGCTGCTTTTGGACATGAATATTGCAATACCCGGAAATATATTTTCTGCTTCAATAAAGAAGTCTGTAATTTATCAGTAAAGGCCACCCACTCCTTTTACTCTTTGTATTTGTGGAATTCCAAATTCTTTGTGATCTGTTTGGCCTTGTCACTATTGCCTTGATTTCCCTCTGTCTTCCTTAGCCCAAGGATTATGAAATCTCTTGCCTGTATCTCACTTAACTGTGCCTTAAGGAACAGCAATGAAGGGGTTTCTTTTTGTTTTTCAAGATCTACTTCTGCCGGAAAAGTAGAATGTACCCGACTCTCCAGGACTTTCTTTTTTTTATCTTTACTAGTATTTTAAGCTTTACTTTGACTTGCTTGAGTGGATGTAAAGTAAAGGCCACAAAATGATCTTTTTATTCCTTGGTTATTTAGTACTAGATGGTAGGAATAAATCTGCATTCTGTTTTGTGAACTTGTCTATCAAAAGATGGAATAGGAAAAATACCAAACATGATATATCATATGCAGATTTTTCTCATTACTTCTGAAACCTACAAATCATTCCATAATAGCTTGATAAACATAGGCTTAAAATTAATATATTGTTGATTTAGGAATTACATTATCAGTAAGCCTCCCAGTATATTTGAGGAGAAAAAAACCCTCGCTATTTTTTCCTTAGTGTCTTGGGGTGTATCTCCACTGAAAATTAGAGCTGGTGAGACATTTTCTGAAGACTTACTGTTTTATTTTTAGAATTAAAGCTTGGATTTATTTCTGACCAAAGTTCTAGAGAAAAAGAGAGACAGAGAGAAAGACTACATCTGTCTCTATTGAATGTTATAAAAAAATATAAAGCTGAACCTGGAAAGACTAATATGAACCCAGTGCAGTAGAAGCAGAGTCTTGTTGGTTGAGGCGTCCCTCTGAGATAAGGGAGAACGGCTCAGCAGGTTCTTAAATCTCCTGAGCTGTTGCTTCTGTTGAAGGCTTCTCATGCTTTTCCTCTCCTTTTCATGCTGAAAGCACTTCAAATAGTCTTTACAATAGTCCTAATTTGGTATATTTTTTAACCTTATTTTTTCCTTTTCAGAAAAAAAAAAAAAAGAGAGAGTGTTAAGGGTCGAGGGACCGATATA
>NW_010421856.1:2920-3130 GCF_000710305.1 Buceros rhinoceros silvestris | reverse complement strand
AGCCCCCACCAGGAGAACGTAGGGGAGTTTGGGGTTCATCTCTCCGAGCGTGGAGACAGCGCACAGGGTTTGGCTGCAGCATCCAGAATACGCCCCTCGCCGCCAGACCGGGCTCTTAATTCGTTTGCCGGCTGTGGGCGTAAAGGCGTCGCTTGCGAGGTGGGGACGGAGCCTGGAGCTCGCGGGGGGCCGCGAGGAGCACCCATGGCC
>NW_010421856.1:1828-2145 GCF_000710305.1 Buceros rhinoceros silvestris | reverse complement strand
ACCTGCTGGTGCATCGCCGACAGCCCAGGGTGGCTCTGGGGAGACCGTGGTGCCCTTCGCGCTGTTCTGGAGGAGACGGGCTGAGGCGCAGGCAGGAGGGGCCGGGCAGGCGCTGAAACCACCACAGAGCAGAGCAGCTCCCCGCTCCCGCAGTCACGTTAATTTAGGGACTTTGGTTTTCACCCTTGCTTCCAGCCAGGGAATAATCGCCCGTTTTCCCCGCAGGTCCCGCGGCAGCCTCAGATCAGGGGCCAAGAAACCCGTGTGGGAGGTGACCCATTTTTACAGCGCGGCAGCTTTGCCTTCCCTGCGCTCGG
>NW_010421856.1:790-1320 GCF_000710305.1 Buceros rhinoceros silvestris | reverse complement strand
CAGCGGGCAGGACCCATATCTTAGCATTTGGGGCATTAGTTTGTGAGCCTTGCGTAAAGAAGGGAGCAGCATCAGCCCTTTTCCGCCGCGATGACGGCAGCAGCACCTTTCGGTGCCACATAAACCACCGCATCGCAGGTACGAGAGAGGACACGCACCGGCCCTGAGAGCTGCACTGGACGTTCGTCCTCCTCCCGCTCCTGCCCGCAGCGCAGCAGCCAGCAGGGGTTACTGCAGCCGCGCTTCTCCTCGGGCCGTACAGACGCAGTCCGCTGCCTGCCGGTGATCCCTCTGGTCCTGTGCAGATGTGGGGTATTTTTCCCCACCTTTCACAGGAGCAGGTTTCAGCAAGAGGCCAAACGCTGCCGGTCTGTGTCCCCAGCACCGCCACCACCCTTGCCCCGTCCCGGGCTGCAGTTCCTGGAGCAGCCTTGGAGCAGAAGCAATGGTGCCCTCCTGGCTCAGCATCCTTCACCCTGCCAGGCTGGATGCCAGCCCTTGGCCCGGCCCAACAGACGGTGGAGGAGGCT
>NW_010421856.1:0-671 GCF_000710305.1 Buceros rhinoceros silvestris | reverse complement strand
GGTGGAGGAGGCTGCTCCTGGACTCGGATAACCCTCCGCAGGATCCGCCGCCAGGAACCGTGACTCTGTGCAGGAGCAGTGGAATTCACTGGCTCACGGCAGCCGTTTAGCAGCCCAGCGCTCAGGATCCAACTTACAAGCGTTCCCTCAAAAGAGAAGCGGCACAGAGCGGCACTCGCTTGGCCCTGCGGAGCGCCAGCCCAGCTGCCGGCTCTGCGCCGGCACTCGAGACGCTGAAAGGACTTTCCCACGTTACACGGAGTGCCAAGAGCAGCATCGGGCGTCTGAGCAGGCTCTTGCCTCGGCTCCTGCAGACGGGGCTGCGACTCCCTGTCTGCCTGGCCGTGCCTGGAGCAACACACACCGTGCCAGACCTGAGGCCTCAAGGAAAGACAAACATCTCCCAGCCGCCACCTTTCATACTTTCCCCGGGCTGAACACAGAGCTCCCAGACCTTCCCACCACCTGCCTCTGCATGACCTCGACAGACCATTTCACACATAGAAAATAATTTTGCCATGAAAGGAGAGGTTAGGAGAGTGAAAAAGGGAGTTCTGATGTCAGTTCTTAGGGACTCCCAGAGCAGGAGGCAACCCCCCAAAGCTCTGGGGTTCACCAGGATAGCAGCAGACATTAAAGGAAGACCCAGACCTACCTCCCACGTCCAGGTC
>NW_010421855.1:0-541 GCF_000710305.1 Buceros rhinoceros silvestris | reverse complement strand
CTCTCTCTCTCTCTTTTTTTTTTTTTTCCTTCCTTGTGTGTGTGGCTTCTCGGACTGATCTGTAGCTTGTTACCACCCACTGCACGCTCTCTCCTGCAGCCGAGGTGTTTCTATACAAACTTCAGCGTCCAGTTGTCATATTAATTATTACACTGAGTAATGACTGAAATAGTCAAAATAAGGGGAGACTCAAGAGAGCTTTTTCTTGCTGCTCAAAGATTCAGCAAAGAAGCCTTGCAACAAAGCACTAATTGGTCCCCAGAAATACTCTGACAAGGCATGGAAGATAGGTTTCATAAAGCCCAGCAATTGTGAAGGGGGAAAAGATCCTTGAATAGACCCCACGCTTCTTTTCTAAACTCTCTTGCTGAGCAAAAAATGGACTGCTTCTTGAATACTGGACTGATCTTGAATGCTATACCCAGCAGAGAAAAAAATGCACCATTTATTGTAAGTTTTTTTTCCAGCTATTCATGTGTTCTATGCGGAGAATAAGCTGGTTTTGTTTACCATGAAAGACCTTTTACTTTATTTTCACTCT
>NW_010421854.1:586-932 GCF_000710305.1 Buceros rhinoceros silvestris | reverse complement strand
CTCGGGGCTGGCTCAACTCTGGATTTGGGGAGGAAAGGCAGGCGGGGATGGAGTGGGCCAGAGGAGGGGGAAAGGTGTCAGGCCGTGCACAGGGAAGGGGAGAGACAGACTACTTCGGTTGTGCAGGCGAGGTAGTTATTTTAAGCTAGTGCTTATCCCACCTGGCTCTCCCTGTCTTTTAGCTGTGCCTCCTCTGTATTTCTAGGGTTATTCTGTACTTGTCTGCTCCATTTTTGATAGTCAAAAATCTGTTATTTATGATAAATTGACCTAGTAACTCAGCCTTGAAAAACTTGTCGAACCCACCGGAAGAACTCAGTTGAGTATAAAGCCGAGTGATAAGCCG
>NW_010421854.1:0-422 GCF_000710305.1 Buceros rhinoceros silvestris | reverse complement strand
TTCCAAGCCATGCTGATACAGAGAATCGTAATAGTTAGGCAGTCAGCACAGGGGAACGGGGCAGCGAGGAATTATTAGAAGGCAGGACATGAAGCGCCCTACAGAGGTTTTGTAACGTTTGAGGGGATGTAAACCTGCGCGTCCTGGCAGCTGAAAAAGGCAAAGGGAAGTGAGTACCTGTGGCCGCGCGTCCATTCGTCTAGGCAGTGTGCGTGTGTGTTCGCCTTGTATTTATACATACACTGTGTAACAGTGTTAGAGATGCGGTACCGGCAAGTACAAACTTGTACAAACTACACTTCTTCCCTCTGCTTTGTTTCTCCCTGCCGATCTCGTCCGGCTCCATGTTCTAAAACGAGACAGACAAAACCCTTCTAACCTCACTTCTCTGCTCCCAGCGGCTCCATCCCTGCCGCACCCCA
>NW_010421853.1:0-2651 GCF_000710305.1 Buceros rhinoceros silvestris | reverse complement strand
AGAGAGGGTGGGTCAGGCTGCGGGTCCATGGGAGCTAGATGGGGAATTTGCCCCATGGCACTGGTGGCCACAGGTGTGTGACTCACTCCCCACCTGACTGTCTGCCCCAGATAGGGAAATCAGGCTGAGAGAGCCAGCACCCCTGCCAGGAGCACCCCACCCAGCCAGCCGGGCTCCCTGGCCATGCCACAACAGGGTGGGGGTGGCCCCCATCCCTGTTCACTGCACACATACCCCCCAGCATTACCTGACTTGACGGAGCAGTGGATGTGTGCCTTGGACTCATAGTAGACCCAGTCGAAGCCAGCCTCCACAGCCAGGCGAGCCAGCATGCCATACTTGTTGCGGTCCCGGTCTGAAGTTGTGATGTCCACGGCTCGGCCCTCGTAATGCAGCGACTCCTCCGCGTGGTGCCCATCCTCATCCCAGCCCTCCGTCACCCGCAGCTTCACCCCTGGCCACTGATTCATGACAGAGATGGCCAGGGAGTTCAAGCGGTCCTTGCAGCGCTGCAGGGCAGAGGGGAAGAGTTAAAGGGTTAAAGCTTTTTGGAGGGTACAGTTATCTACCTGGTTAGCAGGTTCTAACCCCCCATGCTTCCACGAAGCCTCTCTGGGTCCTCAGACTTTTGGGAGCTGATCCAGCAGAGCAAGATCTGAGAATATGAGGTGCTTTGTCCATGCTGTGGCCTCCAGACTACCCACAGTGCCCGATATTCCACGGTTTGACACCGCATCTCCCAAGGGTGTGCACCTCATCAGGGTACCTGTCTTCTCCTCCATGTCTTCCCCAGTTCCTGGCTCATTGGAGAGCCTGTTGGGCAGCACGGCCTGGGTTGAAATACCCTCTCTGCTGATAGGACACCTGCCCTGTGCTCGCACTGTCCCAGGGGCTCTCAGCTGGCAGGAGGAGGATGTGACAGTTGAGACCCTGCTCACACCATGCTCAGACCATGCTGCCTCCTTGGTGGGAGGATCCACCAGGGTCCGTAGCACTGTCCCCAGGCACAGCAGAAACAACCTGGAGGATCCACCAGGGTCCGCAGCACTGTCCCCAGGCACAGAAGAAACAACCAGCACAGCCCTCAGCACAGCTCCGCTTGGAATTACTCCTCAAGTCCTGCGGCACAAGGACATAGTTCTAGTCAGCCTCACTGCTTCATCCAGCCCCTGCTCAGGTGGGAAATGAGAAACGTGCCCAAGAGCTCTGATATGTTGGAGCAAAAAGGATGTGGGGTGAAGTCCCCTCTGCCTTTCCCTGCCACAAGGGCTGAAAAGCCAGGGCCGAGGAAATGCAGCAGATCCCAAAAGCCCTCAACTTGGTGGCCACAGATGTCACATAAGCAAGGCAACTTTCCTGCCTTGTGCCTTCTGCTGCAATTCTCCCCAGCAAGCAGAGGGATGCCAGCCCTGAATGCCTGTGCCACAGCCCCGCCTTGGGCTGCCTCCTCCTCCCAGCCACAGCTGCATCTCAGGGAGGGACTAAGCCCCTACACACTTGGCTTCCAAAACTACAGCTTGCGCTTTTGAACCCTTGCCCTGCTGCAAAAGGGATGGAGATGATCTAGAAAACATGTAGGAAAAGCAACATGGGAGCTTCTACACAAAACCGGGTGAAAGGACTAGGACCAATGGACTGGAAAGGAGAGGCTGGAGGGTCCTGGAGAGTGCTATAAAACCAGGGTGCAGAACAGAGCATTCCTGGTCATGCATGAGGTCAGTTTTGGGAAGCATTAAATAAAATGGCTGGGCAGCACCTTACAAACCAACTGGAACTCCCCACCACGGGATGTCGCGTGTTGTGAGACACAGTCACAGAAACCATGAGCCAGGGCTATAAAACTCAAGCTCAGAAACACCACAGCACTGCTTCTGAAGGGAGCTGCCCCCTCAAAAAAGCAGCTGCTCCCATCCCAAGGAGGTGGGTGCTGCTGCTCTCAGGGAAACCTACCTGCACTTGGCAGGGTCCAGGCCCTGGGAAGGGCAGTGCCAAGCAGGCCTTTGCCCTGCATGGGGTGGGGGAGCACCTCTGCCCTCGTCCCACGCTCCCTGGGTGTGGGAAGATAAGCCAGCAAGGTGTTAGACAAACAGTTGCCAGGTGAGGGGAGGAGGAGGAGGGAGGGGAGTGACTTTTGTCCCCATCCAACACCACTGTAATGCCACTTGGCACTTGGCACAAGCAACTCCTGAGGTCCCTGATCCCACAGGGACCCTGCAGAGAAGGGCAGTAAGGGTGTTCAGGGTTGGAGGCAGGCAGGAAAACATCAACACTCTTCTGCAACCCTCAGCCATCACTTCAGGCATCCTCTTGCCGCTGTCACACCAGGACCACACTTTGGGCACACCCCCTGACCTCACTGCCAGCCCTTCTGTCCTCACTGCCAGCCCTTCTGTCTTTTGGGGGCACAAACACTGAGAGAGACCCTCCAGCCCCTGTCCCCCAGGTAGGGACACTGCCTGCTACCAACCCCTGGGGCAGGGCCACCCCTTCCGAACAGGAGCCACGAGGGCTGCTTTTGTCGCCTGCATGTCCCTCAGAGCAGCCCCAGCCCACGGGTCCCACCTTCCCCCTCCCTGCCCGGGGCAGTGCCCGGCTGCCTGCCCGGCTGGGCGCAGAGCGGCAGGCGGGGCCCCGGAGCCCCCTGCGCCTGG
>NW_010421852.1:12666-18055 GCF_000710305.1 Buceros rhinoceros silvestris | reverse complement strand
GCCCGCGCCCCGATTTGGCAGGTGCTCGGCCAGGAATGGCGAGAGACGCTCGCCGACCTTCACCGCCTTCTCTACCACACTCACTTTGCGGTCATTGTCGAGCTTGGTGTCCTGTGTGAGGTCTACCACACTGCGGGGCCGGGGCTCCTCCTTCGGCTTGCCCTCCTTCTTGGTGAAGGGCAGGGACAGATCGCTCCGACATGCCCGCTCCTTGCCGCCAGGGTCTTTCAGGCTTTCTTTCGAGCTCTTGTGCAGCTGCCCAAGGTCCTTCTCCCGGAGCAAACTGCTCGACGTGTGGTTGCCTGCAGTCCTCGAGAGGGGAGGCTGTGGGTGCAACGCGGACTGGCCCGCATGGCTGGACAGGTAGAACCCATCTGCAGAGCAAAAGCAAACAAAATTACTGCTGGCTTCCAAACCCTTCAGTCCTACACACAGAGACAGGTTAAGAGGTGGCAAACTGGGAGAGAATGGGTTTCAAGGGTGTCTCAGACATGGCCAGGAAGTAACAGGGCAGAGGAGACCAGGTGGGTACCTCCGCGTGACCCGAGTGGGTTGCAGGGCAGCCTAGTCTCTGATGCACAATGAGCCTTGCGATGCAGCAGCACGTGGGAACTTCAAGGAGGGACCTGGCTGAGCTCCCTACAGCACAGTCACATCCAAGACCTTGGTACTGCTATCACCAGAAAACATCCCTGGCTGATAACCCTAAGGGGTTCAGTTTCTGCCTTTCACCTTCAACTTCCCAGCACCCAGCAGCTCCAGCAGCCACGCCAGCCCAAAGGACAGGGTGAACACCCAGGGGTGACTCAGGGGAATGGCACACAGGGAGCCAGACTCACCTTTCTGCGACTCAAAGAGGCTGTGCTGGCCCAGCTGGGCCAGGAGAGGACTGCCGGCGCCGGGGGGCTCAAGATGGCTCAGGGGAATGTACGATGGGTAGAGCCCATTAGGCAGATGGGAAAAGCCTGCAGAGAACGGGAAACAGAAGAGGGAAACATGTTTCAGCCTTGGAACAAGCTCCACAGGAGCACAGACTGTTGGGGCTGTCGGTCCCTCGTGCGCCAGGCTGCGAGGATGCACGCAGCAACGCACACCGTGCACGGCCTGCAGTGGGGAGCGCTGCCCAGGGACCCTGCTTCAGGGATGGACCCCACCGCACATCCCCCAGCTCACCCCCTGCACTGCTGCAGGGGTCTTCGTTTGCAGCCAGTGGACTCAAAATGGAGCGTGCTGCTTTCTGAGCTGAGCCTTAAATCTGCAAGCTAAGCACCCAAACCACAGGCTGATAAGCTGTTTTATCACAAGCACAGCGACCTGCGGGTGATGGCACTCCCCAACACGCTTCCCCAGCAACGTAAGACCCTCTCACGAGCACAGCTTTGCCAACACAGCCTGTCCCTGCCGCAGCTGCAAGCACCAGGGACAGGTTTTGGGAAATGTGAGAACATAGAATCATAGAATCACAGACTGGATTGGGTGGGAAGGGACCTCTAAAGGTCATCCAGTCCAACCCCTGCAGGGAGGAGGGACATCTGCAATCAGAGCAGGGTGCTCAGAGCCCCAAGGGCCAACCTGACCTGGAAGGTTTCAAGGAACGAGGCCTCTACCACCCCTCTGGGCAACCTATTAAGCGTCCTCCACAGCAGCTCACACAAAGCAGAGCTTCATATATCCAAAACCAGCACCTTATCCCAGAGAAAGGAGGAACAGAGCAGAAAACTTGCCACCCACCCACACAAGCTGATAGTAAAGCAGTGTGTCCACAAGGTGCTCCTGGATCATGTCCTGGATACAAATCATAAATCACCACCATCAGCATTTTATCAGTAAATAGCATCACCGTAGCAATGGTGATAACACAAGCTCTTGGCTGCAGGCAGCAATTCCTCTGCAACACTGACACCAAACGGCACCCGCACAACACTACAAAGCCCAGTGCTCTGTGAGCACTGGCGTCCCAGCGGGTGCCATCATCTAAAAACCTAATAAAAGCCATCAGGAGAGGGTGAAAGAGCCAGTCAAGCCCCTGCAACCCTCTTCCCTTCCCCTCAGACCCCATTAGCCTCCAAATTCCCCATAATTCAATGATCCCACTGGAAGCCACCAGGCAACAAGTTTGTGAGGAGCGCAGCATCCAACTGGATCAAAACAACATCACACCAAAACCCAAGAGGAGACGGAGAAGTTCAGTCCCCGAAGCTGCACGTGGAGCACCATCTGCGAGAGCGAGTCAATATTTCACATTATTTAGACAGCCGGGATCTCTTTCGCATACATGTTTGCATCCCAGCATATGTGTTTCACCGACGCGGTGCTCCGCACAGCTCCTGGCCCAGATCCACCACCCGACAGCTCCCAGCAGCATCACCCGCACACGCCAACCCTCCAGCGGCAGGACCACGGGAGCTGCTGTGCCCGTGAGGTTCAACGCAGAGCCCATCCCCAGCAGGTAAAACTTGGCAGTTGATCTTGTGCAGGGTGCTGTGAAGGCACAGAGCGCGCACATACATTCACACCTCTCCTTGGTAACCCCAAAACCTTCACACTGGAGCATTTCCAAATGTTCTTCCTGTTCCAGGGCCGGAGAATGATGGGTAAGCACCCAGCAGCACCTACCCGGCTTAGCTGTGAGCAGCTCCGCTCCACAGCATGTTTTTGTTGGCCGTGCCACCTCCACCGCACCGCTCCGGCACAGCTGGGCTGGCAATGAGCCAGCGTCTGGAGCAGGAGCGACACATTTCCGCGAGTCCCATCTGGCAGAGCACATGGCTGCAGCACGGCAAACCCCCTGGAGCACCCCAGGCCACACCAGCCTGGCAGCCCCGGCCCCAGACATCTCCCACATGAGCCCTTCTCCCAGCCAGACCTCGATCCCGGCTGCAGCCGCTCCAGCAGGCGAGAGCACCAGCATGGAGATCATGGCGAGACACATCCCACACTGCAGACACCACCAGGCACAGATGCACGTGACATGTCCCCACTTGCACGTGGTGCAAGGACACGAAGCCACCTGCACAGCTCCAGGAAGGGGACGCGCTCCAGCCCTGCCACCCAGCACAGGGACACCTGCACACAGCTGAAGCTGCTGGTACTCAAGGAGGCATTTTGATACCACTTCCATTCCTGGTCCTACTACAGCAGGTTCCTTGTGGCATCCCAGGGATAACAAGGGTCAGCCTCAGCCCCAAACACTCTAGGAGTTCCTCTACAATCAGCATTATCACACCCACCACAGGGACCCACCGCAGCCCCAGGCTGGAGGAGGAGAAGTGGGAAGGTCTGCTGAAAGAACGAAGGGATGAGGAACTGTGGGATGACCAAGATGAGCAGCCGAAGGGCAGATAAACCCACTCCCACTGCCCAGCATAAGACGAGCTGCCACAGGTTTTCTACCCACTGTGCTGAAGCAGAGAGCAGAGCGGTAACAAGCTGCCTCACGTGCAGTCCAAGCTGGGGACAGGTTCAGGTGGACTGCAGGGCAGTGTCACCACCCCAGCTGGGAAGCAGCAACAGAACCGAGCTGATGCCAGCAGCCAAGCCCCAAAGCCACCTCTTGCTGGGCAGCTCTTCCTTAGCACCACAGCAGCAGCACTGCTCCTGGGAGAGGCTTAAGCACAGCACAGGAGCTCAAAGCACGTTTCAAAGCTTTGTAGGTGGAGAAACTGAGGCACAGGCAGGTGCAAAGACTTGCCTGCATCACCCAGCTGACCAGCAGCAAAATCAGAGCCACTGGAACGTCAGCCTCGGGTTTAGTGGTGACACTGTTTTCCCTTGCTAAGTGCCTGGAGGAGAATCTGCCTGGGCTCTTCCCTGACAGGAACCAGAGCTGGGACAGGGAGGAGGGATCTGAGCCACGACCTTCCTGGGGATGAACCCGATGCAAATCCATCCTCAAGGAACTGCCAGAGGATCCCTTCCTCAGTACAGCCCTCCCACAGCAATGCTGACGGGCTGCTGTAAGACTCGCATACAGCTCGAAACTTGCTGTCCCACCACCCGGGGCAGGACCTGGAGGTGAAGCTGCTCCTCCATGTGGTAAGTAGCTCCATTTGCAGCAAGAGGCCGTGGGCAAATCACTGCCTCCTTGGATCTCGGTGCCAGAAAGCAATGCCAAGGGGAGAAACTCTACCGCAGTGAGTAACGTGCAGCTCACCCCAACCATGGGCTTCTGCCAGGAGAAAGGGAGGGGAAAGGGGGAAACCACAACCATCTCTATCCGCCCGGAGCCAGAGCATTTGCTGAACCAGCGCAAGATCCGCTTTGCCCAGGGACACGCCGACAGGTCTCGGCAGGCTGAGCCACGCTTCTTCAGCCGCCTGCTCGCCCAGAGGCGCAGGCAGGGAGGCACGAGTTAGCAGCACTGCCAACACCAGACCGGCTGTGCCCCCCTTCCCCTCCGCTTCCTGTCTCCACCACACCATGCCAAGCATGCATGCCCATCAGCACAGCCTCTGGCCGCCCAGGAAAGGTGCCACCAACACAAATCTCATGCCAATGCTCTGCATGGGCACACATGACCCAAAGCACCCCAGCTCAGAGGGTGAAAGAGTTTACGGGGCACAGAGATCATCCCTCAAGCACCTTAACCCTGCACCCAGCAACCTAAAGGCATGTCCCCGCTCCCTCCTTCCTGTGATGCTCCGCTGGGTGCAGTGGCTGGGTACAGAGAGGAGGCACACACCCTTCCCCCTCCTTCCCAGCTCCCAGATGATAAAACATACCTGCTTTGCACGACTGAGACATAAATCACGAAGGGCTGTTATCAGAGCGACTCGGTGGGTGCAGACGTATCAGCCCAGCTGCAAATATCTTCATCTCTGCTCAGCTCTCCAAAGTGGCACAGGGCAGGGCGAGGGAAGAGGTATGGCGGGGTGACTCACCACAGAGAGGGGATGTGACTGATGGGGAGATGAGATACCAGTGACCGCACAAACCACACACCAAACGTCTGGAGGCCAGAGGCCGTGCAGGGGAAGTGCGAGGGAAACGGCCCCACGTGCTCAGATCACTCGGGTTTTACCCAATGCTCCCCAGTAGAAAGAGAAAACACCGCCTGGCCAAGGTGGCAAAGGTGGGTGGGTGGACGCATCTGCAGCAGAGCAGGCTGCTGCACACCACCAGTCACCCAGAGTTTCCAACCCGTGGGCTCTCTTCATCTCGGCCCTCCCAGTCCCCAGGCCTGAAATTCGGCCCCAGCTGGACAAGTCAGCCAAGTCTGGGTTGTGAAAGAGCCAGTAAGGAAGGGACATGCTGGAAAGGACATGCTGGAACTGAATGCATCCCTCCACTGACACCGCTCCAGCCAACAAGGCAGCCTACAGGTCTGATGTGACACGTGTGTGTGTGCCAGTGCTGGGAAAGCCGCTCCACCCCAGTCTGGCTGCCGGCG
>NW_010421852.1:12403-12643 GCF_000710305.1 Buceros rhinoceros silvestris | reverse complement strand
ATGCTGGAACTGAATGCTTCCCTCCACTGACACCGCTCCAGCCAACAAGGCAGCCTACAGGTCTGATGTGACACGTGTGTGTGTGCCAGTGCTGGGAAAGCCGCTCCACCCCAGTCTGGCTGCAGGCGACCAACCAGCACCTTCACAGCACCTTCACAGCACCTTCACAGCATCCCCACACTGCTCTCCATGCCGGCTGCCAACCCGCCACGGAGGTGACAGCTCACCTGGGCATCCATG
>NW_010421852.1:11648-12169 GCF_000710305.1 Buceros rhinoceros silvestris | reverse complement strand
GCGCGCCGGGGCATCCATGAAGGTTTAATGACAGCTAGCAGGAGGGACACAGACATTTAATAGGGAATTCACTCCCCTGGTCCAGTTTTTCCAGCCTGTCAGCAGCACCAACACACCATGGAGAAGCACCACCCACAAAGCCTCTGCTCATTCCTGGGAACAGCTCTCGGGTCCCTGATGTCTCCTCAAAAGGAATCACACAAGACACAGGGGCCTGGACAGGCAAGCAGGCGGCCACGTGTGACGCTGGTCACAAAGCGCACCCCAAAGCTGAGCCTCAGGAATGAGCCATCTTTGCCCGAGAAGCCACAGCCCCATCACCAGAAGCCTGGCAGCCTCCAGCGCCCTGGGAGAAGAGAAGTAACTCTCCCCCATCGGCCCCGTCTGCCCGTTACGGGTTTCTGCCACTTATGAAATATTTCCAACCGCCGGCATCTCACACCACCCTCCCTGGGCTGTGACAGAGGGACACACTGCCAGGAAGCAGGCGGGCACCACGCAGTGCTGTGGCCACAGAGGGG
>NW_010421852.1:11105-11541 GCF_000710305.1 Buceros rhinoceros silvestris | reverse complement strand
GAAGCGGGCGGGCACCACGCAGTCCTGGGGCCACAGAGGGGCCCGAGCTGAAAAGCCTGGCATTGTGGTCCCTCCAGTCCAAGTCCAGAGGGATTGGAAAACACAGCAGAGAGGCTTTGGGTTTACTTCCAAGCAGAGTTTTCAACTCCAGGCACCCGAGGGAGATTTACAGCCCCGTTGGAGCCAGGGTCTCTGCCGGCTGCTGGGCGCTGGCGGGGAGCAGGAACCACAGCCGCCTTTGGCCAGGAGCATGGTCACCTCTCCCCTAGTCCGGCTCGCAGCGCCTCTCAGGCAGCCAACTGGGACACCAGTCCATGCCACAAACAGCTGGATAAACGCTTACGTCCTTGTGAGCTCCCTTTCCCTGGCAGGGAGGGAGGAAAACCAGGCGAAGTCCAAGCACAGCGAGTACCCGCCAGCCCCCATGGGGTCCCCT
>NW_010421852.1:10540-10932 GCF_000710305.1 Buceros rhinoceros silvestris | reverse complement strand
CGGCCGCCGCACCAGCACCAGCTGCCCGTGCTCACCATCATCGGTGCATCCCTGATCCTCTCCCTGCAGAAGCAGCAGCTTCCAGGGGGAGACTCTTTCAGGGCCCCTCCTCCAGCACACACCTCCCCACCTCTGCCCCACCACCCGGGCACACAGCACAGCGACGCACAGCCACAGCTATTTCTCCTGCACACATTTATGGCTCAAAACAGCTGAGAGCAGGGAGCGCTGACAAGTAAATCTTTGCCGCCTCCTCTTCCCCTGCCTGCTGGGGCAGCTCCAGTGACACCTGAGGCACCGTAGCCGCCTTGACTCTGTGCCACGCACAAGACCAGCGATATGAGCCCCCCGAACACACTGGGCTGAAACCAAAGCTCCTGGATCAGATGTGG
>NW_010421852.1:9227-10342 GCF_000710305.1 Buceros rhinoceros silvestris | reverse complement strand
TGTCCCCGCAGCCCCAAGCTGCCACCACAAGCCACCACCCTCCACCACAACACCCGACCCTGCCGTATGCATACCCTGTGCCACAGGGCTGGCAGTGGCTTCAAAGCCATAATTTACAGCCTCGATTCTCCACGTTGCTTGAAGATCTTCAATCTCATCCCCCGGATCCAGAACAGCCAGATCAATTTAACTCCCTGTTTCATCTTCTAAGGGCCCTGGTGAGCTCAGAGACAGCATCCTCAGGCAGGGGGTCCACGCTCCCGGCCTCTGCCGCCTCCAACACCGCTGCGCCGCTTTCCTTCAGCTGCAAAAATCACCACCTTAAAAGCCAAGGCGAGTTCCCCTCCCCGCTCAGCACAGCTCTCCATTGTTCCTTTTAATTTTATTTTATTCCACGTGGGAATCTGTGTCCAGGCTGCTTTATTTTTAAGTGGCTTTTGCTCAATATTTACTACAGCTCGCCGCTGCGTTAGCGCAGGAACACGGCACGCTGCTGCCGGGCCCTTCCACAGCCATTACTGTGGGCCGATGCTGTGCCAGGATCGCGCTGCCCTGCCCTCGCGGTGAATCACCACACAGCCAAGGCACTCTGAAGGGCAGGGTGCATGCACAGGGCACGGGGTGTGGGGGGGGTTCCCTGCCTCTGTGGAATAAATATCATCAGGCTGAGCCCTGCCACTCACCTCCTCCTCACCCGGGAGCTGGAACAGCTCCAGTGCCCTGGAGATGGCAGAAGAGGAGAAAATGGGAAGAAGTGGCTGCAAGGGCTCAAGGGATGTGTGCTCACACCCCAGTTCTGTCCCCGGCATCCCAGAGACTCAAATTTCCATGAAGGAAATGCAGCCCGAGGTATACCAGTGCTTCAGGGCTTGAGGCCACAGGACACCCATAAGATGTCCTGAAGATCTCCTGCAAGGTCACCCACCAGCTCCCTGCTGACAGCGTCTTCATGGAAGGCAGCGAGAAGCCACCCAGGTGGGGCCACGAATCTGGCAGAGGGAAGGTGGCTTTTTCACCCTGCAACGATGGAAACCTTCCCACTAGGACCCTTGACACGATGCACAGCCTGAAACACATGGCCTGGAAAGTACCGACCCGGTCCCACGTTAATCCTG
>NW_010421852.1:5194-9087 GCF_000710305.1 Buceros rhinoceros silvestris | reverse complement strand
CCGGGGTCACCGTTGGCTGCTACGGCAGGAGCTTCTCCTCTGCATCCCCAGCCTGAAATCCCTCACCACGCTGGATGTCTCTTCTTTTCCGCTGGCGTAATTAAAGCTGACACCCCAACAGGGGTCCACCAAAACCTCCAGGCTCTCACTACACGACCACACAGCTTTCCTCAAATAGCAAAGAGTGACTCGGCAGCTCCTGAGCTCCACATTCACTGAGATGCTGTTTGGGAATTAAAAAATAAATAATTTTAACTCTCAAACTGATTAACAGCAGAACCTGGCTGCTAGACTGTAGTCTCAGCTTCCTCAGCAGGACAGCATCAAAACGTCTTCACTCTGGTCCATCCTTCGTGACAGCGAAGACTCTTCGGCCATCGGTGACCAGCACAGGGTCCCTAGGGCTGACTCTGCTCCCAGCAACAGGCACACACCTTCACTGCAGGTGCTTCCCACCCTTTCCTAAGCACAGAAATTTAACCCACCCCATTTTTTTTTTAAACATTTTTTTTTTTACATCACTCAAACTCACTGCAGAAGATGCGATGCAAACATGCAAGCCCCTACCGAGCCCTGCCCACGCAATTAACCCAGCAACACCCACTCAGAGCGCTGGCTCTGAGCCGGTGTTCCGTGCCTTCATTAGAAAAGAGCTCGTTACCCTTCGCTGCCAGAGCCGGGGGAACTACAGGCACTCGGTGGGGGGAGGTTATTGTGGGATGGCACCGGTGCTGGTCCCCATATCACCTGCACCAAGCGCCTGCCAGCAGCAATTAAATCAGCCTTCAAAGAGAGATCCCAGCTTTCCCAGCACCATTAGCCGTGCCCTGGAGGGAACACCGTCTATTTTCAGCCACAATGACTTAAGACCAGGTCATCGGCAGGTTAAATGGGACTGTGCAGCATTATCTCCCTGCCCTCCCATTGAGAAATTAAACACTGCTGCGTGATGGGCAGCAGCCAGCCCTGCGGACACACACCGGGGTGCCCACCAAAAGCTAAATGCCACCTGCCGCCTTCTCCCCTCTGCTTCCCATCACCGGACGAGGCCACCCGCTGCCCTGGCTTTCTCTCCTCTGTGTGGGGTGGTGGGTCGGGGGCCTGTCCTTCTGTCCAGCACAGTGAGGGGTCACAGCCAGGACAGTCCCCACCACGCCCATGTCCAGGAATGTTGGAAGGGGCCTCAGCACCCTCTATTCTGCAAACCCAAACCTGCACGGTGCCAGACCGGGGCTGCTCATCTCACTCCTTCCTCCAGAAATTAGGTGGCCCAAGCTGGGAACTGCCCTAAGTCACCAGTTTCATCAGCGCCACCAAGGAGGTGGCATCTCCCCAGAGCAGTTCATTCTGCTCTGCCGGTAGATCCACCACCAAAGCCCAACCAGTTACTCCACCACTAACATCTGGCAGGGAGGTGGCAGCTGGATGTGGGTTTGTTTTGCCTCCCAGGCCCCTGCCAAGCACAGTCAGCACGAGCCGGGATGACTCAAAGCCCTGGGAGAAGCAGCCTCCAACGCTGTTTATTTTAAACCTTCTTGTTGGCAAAGTGGCTGCTGTGGCTCCGCACTTCTCAGGGTTCCTTGCAGAGAGGGGTGACGCTGCAAGGGGAAACTGAGGCATGGAGGGTCACAGCACCCCGATCAGACCTGAATGCCACAAAGCCAACACATGCATGCTCAGCAAACAGCTAGCAACCACTACACAACACGAGGGTCCCAGCAGTGAGAGGGGACTGGCCCCAAGAAACAGCTCGGAGCTGCAGCAAGAACATCGACAATGACCCAACTGTGCTCAGTCAGCTCCAGCTTCACGACTCCCGTGTGAGTACAGCACGGCCAGGACAGGGGAAGCGCAAGGTGAAGCCAGAAGCACCTGTATGTGCTGCTCCGTGTGCCACAGAGACCATTGCATCCCTCTCCCACAGCCCAGCGCTGATCTCTGCAGCCTCTGCAGGGACCAAAACCACCCCGGGAGAAATTCAGCAAGGGGGCTATGGACATCTGGGGGTGGGAGAAGGATATCCACAGATGGAGCACGATGCCATAAGCCTCTTTTCCCTAGGAAAGCAGGCTCAAAAGCTCAGCCTGCACCCAGCCTCTCCTCCTGACCCCACGTTCAGCCCCTTTTTCCTTCCAGAAGCTCCTGCCCTCCCCACATCCTCCTGAACATCAGCCCACGCTATCTTTTCTGCACTGAGGAAAGAACCGAACCATGAGGCGAAGGGGTGTCCATGGCCGGCATACGCCCAACACCGCACACCTCTCCGCCGCCGACAAGAGAAGATAAACGCAGAGGCAAATATTATGGTGGTGCAGTTTAATTCCTGATGAATTATGCAAATCCGAACTCAAATTGAAGCAACAGCCCTCGGGCTCTTGACAAATTGCCAACTTAGCCCCAATGTCACAAGGCAGAGACAGCCAGCCCTCCCTCAGGTGAAGCGCTAGATGGATGCCCTATATATGTATATATACCTACGTATGTGTTTGCACATCTCAGCTGGGGAGGACCAAGGAGCACCTGCAAGAACGATCCTAGAGTGACTCCTGTGCTTCTCCTTCCCCCCAGCTGCATTTAGCCTGGCCAGGGAAGGCCACCAAGCTTTCGTGTCCTCCACGAGATGGAAGCAGCTTGGGTTGACAGCAAGATTCAAAGCAGGAAAGAATATAAAATTCACCATGGCAGGAAGATCTGTCCACAAAACAGTCACAGAGAGGGCTCCTCTGATGGGAGTCAGAATTTCCGACACCACACAAACCCCGAACATCCATTAAAAGCAGAAGAATCGATGCTTTGTGTCGCTAATCTCATTAGGGAGAAAGCCCCGCTGCAGCGCTGCGATTGCAGAGGGAAACCCCGGCACGCTGTGCGCACCGGGCACCCGGCGCGGTGTGCCTGCCTGGCAGAGTGGAGCCACAGGAGAGGTGTGCCAGGCTCTCACCAGCGCCCCAGGAAGGTGCCTGCATCCATCTTTACTCGCCTGCCTGGGTCTTCACTTGCTGGAGTATCACCGACTTGGCTCGGGTGTGACATGGCTGGTGGGATGCCTCCTCCCCCAGCAGATCAGGACGCGAAACACCAGAATTCCACACACCGCGCAGCGACGGCATGGGGCTATGCAATTCACGCACCGCTCCCAGCACTGCCTGCAGCAGGCAGCTGAAGGCTGCGGCAAAGAGCCGAATCCCTTCAACACCCCCCTTCCCGAGCACGCTGGCCATTTCAATTATTATTTTTATTTTTTCTTAATTAAAAGCAAATAAACCAAATCTATCAAAAGCATAGTCAAGCCACAGGGAATTCTGCTGAGAAGGGATGGGGGGCAGACAGGGAAGCACGGGCAATATATCTAACCACCGAACATAAAAAGGGCTCTTTGCTCACAGTAACGCGGCAGGGTAAGATGGATGGTGGCAGAGGCAAGAAGTTGCCAGGAATACAGATCCAAAGAGCCGGGGCCGCGTGCCTTAAATTCACTGTTACTCCCCTAAAAAGGCACGTTCTTTCCTGAACACACCGCATCGCTCCTTCCCCTGCTCCCAGCCCACCATGTTCAGCTTGCCTGCCTGCATCCAGCTCCTTCAAAATGGCTCTTTGGCCACTGCTATGCAGGCAGTAAAATTTATTCCCAAGGTCACTTCAATCCTTCTGCCACTATTTCAAGTCTTGCTGGGTTTAAAGAAAATCACCCTTATTTATATGGAGCCCTCCCTCACTCCCTCCTTCCTGCCCATTTAGAGATACCCCTGATTTAGAGATACCAAACTCTCAGCTACTTTTTGCTTCCCATAACCATCAGCAACAACAGCTGGAGAGAAAACCAACAGCTGATCCTTGCAGCGTGGCAAGAGAGAGCCCAACTGTCACCACTGCAGCAGGGCCGTGCAGCGGCT
>NW_010421852.1:1982-5132 GCF_000710305.1 Buceros rhinoceros silvestris | reverse complement strand
CCACTTGTCCCCCCGGCGGCGGGGCCGTGCAGCGGCTCCTGCCGCACTGGCCTCCCCGGACAGCGGGTGTAAGGGGTTGGTGCCGTTCCCTTGGTGTTTTAAGAGATGGAGAGAAGCGAATGCTAAGCAAAGCAAATAAATAGCAGAGCGAGAGGGTGGTTTTTCCCAGTGTCGCAATCCTGCAGACATCCAGCTGTGCCATCCCGGAGCGAAGCCAGCCAGGAACACGGGACTGGGAGGAAATGTGGGGAGAAGGAAAGCCCCAAATCCTCGTGGTTGGAGAGAGGCCACAATGAGCACTCCCATCCCAAACTCTGCCTTTTAAATAGCCTCACCAGCTGGAAAAGCCAGTGAGGAGCTCCCGCAGCTGGACGCGGCGCTGGTCCCTTGCCCTGGCCCTGCAGGCAGGGAGCTCCGGGCTGCCCTCAGCTTTTCACCATCCCCAACCCTGCCTGCATTTTCAGGTCGGTTCAGGGCCCACCGTGCTCTCCATTTCAGCAGCCAGGCAGAACAAAGCACTCCCTTGTCCTCAGCACCTCGAGCAGGCGATGCCGGATCGCGTTACCTAACCCAGACCAACATCTCCTCGTCCTGGCAAGGCAGCTTTCGTGTCAGCACACGCCAGGCTGGCCCCGATTCCCCGCACCACCTCCCACCCCAAGCTTTAACTGGACCAGTTTAGCACATGCTGAAAACACACGGGGCCTTGTTTCAACTCGCAGAGCGCTAACCCCAGGTAAAGGAGGTGACCCGACACTCTCCCGCCCGGTCGCAGCCGCGGCCGTGCCGCAAGGCGCTCACCTGGAAGGCTGCCGTAAGGACGTTAATTCCCCTTAACAAGGTTCATTTCCATATTCATCAGAAGATGGTGAAATAACGAGATGGGGGGTTATTTACTGTATAATTACAAACTAATTTCAGCTTTACCCTGGGTTATCCTAGGAAGGAGATGTAAAACCTCCCTCATGAAAGCCCTGCTCTGCTCACCGCATCTGCAGCAAGATTAATTCCCGGTGATCTCCATTTCCCCAGCAGCTGCTGTGCTGGGAAAGAGCAGGAGCCTGTCCCCAATGCCGGGGACCTGCCCGGTACCCCACACCACCCCCGGTTAGGATTTCTAGCACCGGCACATCCTCCAGATCAAATTTTCACCAGCACACCATCAGCAGGGTTGGGACCAGCGCTCGTCCAAGCCCACCAAGGAGACTTGGTGCTTGGTGGGGGGCAAGGCACGCTGTGGGCAGGAGAAGGGCTGTGAGAAACCATACTGCTAAAGGACAGCTTTACCATCACCGTGTGGCAGAGGCAGGGCCAGGCTCCTGCCCGTTCGGCTGGGCAAGGGATCAGAAACCCCAACGCACTGGAGGATCCCGCAGGACTTTGCTCCGAGCAAATTTAGTCACCACATTAGCCCTTGGGCTCTCATCTGCAGTCCGAGTCCGACCTTCCTACCGGAGATGGGAATTTCAACTGGGGCTGGAGGACAGAGCGGACAGTCCTTCCCACCCCTCCTGAAGGACGGAGATGCCACCCCACAACCCACCCAAGCACCAGGAACTCGAAGGAAAAACCAGAACATCAGAGAAATGCATCCCCAGCATCTCAGGAACGTGTGGCGGGAGACTCCCAAAAATGCACAAATCCATTCTCCCCCCCGCCATTTCATCCCCAGTGCAAAATCAAAGAGTCCGTTCCTGCCTTGCTCACAGACTTGGCCACAGGCCCAGAAGAGCTACAGGGGCATCACTTAATGGCCAAGCGCTCTCTCCACCCCCGGGAACGCCGGGTGTAAACGGGAGAGTGTAGCGGGTCCGAGCCAAACATCCCGCCACGGTGCGGGCCAGCATCACCTCCACAAGCTCTACTGGGACGGGCTGCTCTGCTTGAAAACACGTATCAATAAGCATCTAATTTCATCAGGGCCCCAAGGGAGGAGAAGCATCTCTGCAGGGAGGTCTCCGGCCGCTCCACATTCCTGTCGGTGTTACGCAGGGAGCCCCTGCCCCAAGGAGCCCCCCGCGCTCAGCCCCTCGCACCACCCCCTGGGCGGGCAGGGAGGGGGAACCGCAATTTCAAGGGCCATTAAACACCGATGGTATTTTCCTTGCAGCATCAAAACGTGACCGAAAAAGAGCCGCATCGAACCACAGCCAAAAATCACACTGCCAGTCTGGGAGCCTCGCTCCTTCTCAGCCCAGCTCCGGGCGAGGCGATGGGCACAGCATGGTCCAGCACCGCATCGGTGCCATCCCAGTGCCTCCCACTAGCAAAGCGGTTTTAGGGTGGACGCAGTTTAGAGGAACAAATTGTGCTTCTGCTGGCACCGCCGACGGCAAGGCCTCCTCTGCAAAATCTGCGGGCTCAGCAGCAGCGCAATTTTGCCAATATAAGGATGGCTACAGGGGGATTTTGCTGGCACAGCAAAGCTATCCTGAGAGAGGAGGGTATTGGTTTTTTTTCCTTATGCTCCTGCCTAGCCCAGCTGCCTGGAAAACCTCTCCCTGGACGCAGCAGGCCACGGGTCTCCAATCCACCTTAAATCCCTGTATCTGAATGCACATGCTAATGTGGAAGGAGGAAAGCAAGCGAACCCAAACCTCTCCCCCCCTGCCAGGCTCGGGCAGGATTTAACACAAAGTCTGCTCTGCTCGTACAGGTCTGTCCCTTCTCCTGGGCACGGAAAATGCTTCTGAAACGTATTCTGGTGGATGAGTCTGAGCATCCTTCTATACGAATGCAGATCTGTTCCAGTAGCCCCCACACACGCATCCGACCCAAGAAACGATACCTCAGTACAGGGCAAAAAGCAGATTTTTTTTATTAAACCCAGAGTCTCTCTGGCATCTGGATATCAGCTCACACGCAGCCCCGCTCCCTGGTAGGGAACATCCAGCACATCCCTTTGCAATGGAGTCCAAGGGAGCCTTTTCCACCTCCCCCAAAACACAGAAGCTGCCAAGAACATCGCACTCAGCACGGGATGGAGCTGAGCGCGGGATGGAGCTGAGCCCGGGACGCTCGCTTGGACCCGAAGGCGGTGGGGTAGGGAAGGAGCAAAGCGATAAACCCCCTGTGTTTTGAGGTGCAGGCTGCAGAGCGGAACGAGCTGCTGCTGTCCTGGACTCATCCACCCCACCCCCTCGATTGCAG
>NW_010421852.1:1440-1909 GCF_000710305.1 Buceros rhinoceros silvestris | reverse complement strand
GACGGAACGGACCTGCTGCGTTACTGGACTCATCCCCCCAACCCCATCGATTGCAGCAAGATCTTCCCCGCAAGCCCAGCCGCTGCCAGGGATGAAATTCCATTGCAAAAAGCAACCTTCCTCCACTGGCCCGCGGCGGGGCCAGTCGGGAGCACCTTGCTGCTCCCCGTCCCCCCAGAACCCCCCTGCCCTGCTTGGGAACAGCGATGGCCGAGAGCATAGAGGGGAACACGGGACGGCAGCCCCGCAGCCGAGGGCTGGCTCACCGCCCGCCTCGTCCTCCCTGTGCTTCCAACAAAGGGGCTTCTGTCCCCGGCCCGCACGGCAGCGGCTGAAACGCTACGATGGAACAGAAACCAACCCCCCGAGAAGAGCGGAGAGTCTGGGGGTCTCTGGACACAGCCCGCTGCCCGTACTCCGGCACTGGGGCAACAGCCTTGGCTGCCGTCACGAGCAGAGGGTACAAGAA
>NW_010421852.1:0-941 GCF_000710305.1 Buceros rhinoceros silvestris | reverse complement strand
ACAAAACACACCGCCACAAAAAAACCCCACACACAGCAACATCAACACTGCCAACCTACAAAGGCTGCAGGAAGCAACCCCCATTTCAAACGATATTGTTAAAGCCCTAAAAAAATAATACTAATTCCTGCCTATCCCAGTGCTGCGGGACAATGAAGTTTCGACTGTTCGTTGCAGAGACGGTTTTAACGCCGTTCATCCCGGTTGAGAACTGCCGCGGAGAAGCTGACTCCGGAGAGTGCGATGGGAGAGCCGGGCACCGCGGAGGGAGAGCTGGCCACCGCGGAGTGGCTGGTGGGGACTGGGGAGGGGGGAATTTTCACAGATTTCAGAGAAAGGAAAATAAAAATAATAAGAATATGTATTAAAAAAAAATACTGCAGGGATCACAAAAGCTGTTCCCTCTGGGAGAAGCCCCGAATCTGAGGCTCACTCCCGGCACGGCGGCAGGGAGCAACACTTTGTCGGTTCGGCTCAGCCAGAGCTCATCACCTCCCTCCAGGGTTGACTGGACTTCAGGGAAGCACCAGAAAAGGAAACTTTGGGAGGAGAACAGCAGATCTTGCCCAAAGTTGATCCATCGGCAGCACAAATTTTGAGTTTCCAAATATACCCCACTGGTATCTGTGCTGATGGAACCAGCTCCTCTCAAGCCTGGAGGCAGACCTGTGTCTACTGCACAACTGGGCAAGCAAAGCGATGTTCTCCAGGCATTCAGGATTTCCCATTGAAAGTCTTCGGTCCTACTGCATGCAAAATGTAGGAGACCTTCTCCTCAGCGCACATCTGATGATAAACATCTAAATTCTGACTGGTTGCAAAAAAAAAAAAAAAAAAAGGGAGGGAAAAAAAAGACAAAAGGGAATGAAAAAAGGTGTTTGCCCATGTGCTTGGCTTCCTAGCCCTTCGCTTTACACCTCTCCTCTCGGCACCTGGGAAAT
>NW_010421851.1:2080-2286 GCF_000710305.1 Buceros rhinoceros silvestris | reverse complement strand
TGAGATCTCATTACCCTCGCTCTAGCGTGTGATGTCACCTCTGTTTACGGGCCGTAAAATTCTCTGGCTGCTCCCAAAAGCCCTTCCCCACCATTTGACACGAGAGGGGGTTTGGTGGGGCGAGGGAACCGCCGCCTCTTCCATCCATCCTTACGGACCTGCTGTTACACAGGCGGTGGGGTGCTGCTGGGGTTTTAACAAACTCC
>NW_010421851.1:1143-1389 GCF_000710305.1 Buceros rhinoceros silvestris | reverse complement strand
TGAACGTGTCCCGTCGGCAGGAGTGAGGGGGACGAGCTCGCTCATGGTGAGCGACAAGAGGCCGGAGCCCCCTTTTCCAGTAGCGTCTTTGAATTCCCAGTCCCCGTGCTGTGTGCTCCGGTCTGCCCAGGCCAGCGCCCCACGGACCAGTGGGGCAGCAGCCCACGAGTCCCACTCCAGCGGGTTTTCCGCCCCGGCGCTCGCAGTGTGCGCAGCAGCGAGGCCAAAAGCGCTTTCCTTCCCTCC
>NW_010421851.1:0-871 GCF_000710305.1 Buceros rhinoceros silvestris | reverse complement strand
GCTCTGCTCGTTCCGTGTCGCGCAGGACGCCCGGTCTGCCCTGGGGTGGGGGGGAGCTGGCTCCGCTTGCTGGCAGGGACCCAGATGAGCAGCCCGGTGCCTCTCGGGCACAGCCCTGCCCCGGGCACTGTCACCCGTCCCCTCTGCAAACCGCGGCCGGCAAACCAGACGAGTGGAACGGTTGGCCCCTAATTGCCTCCTCGAGCAAGTGCGGGCGTGCCAGTGTCTGTCGCCAGTGGTGTGTGATGCTGCACCGTGACAGACCCTCTTCTGGGGCTATGTCCCGGGACACATCGTGGTCTGCTCCTCCAGCTGCGCATGTGCAAGGGAGAGGACCTTCCTCAGGCAGCGTCTGGAGGGGATCAGGCTCTGCTGGGTGGTGCTGGATCCCCCTTCGCCCTGTGCTTAGCCCGTCGCTGGGCTCCGTACCAAGCACCCACGGGGCTGAGCTGCGAGGAGAAGCGAAGGTGTTGGGTCTGCTCGTGGCACCCTCTGGGTGATCGTCCTGGGAAGTGTGGTGACAGTCAGGGTTGCAGACTGGGTGGAAGTCTGGGCAGCACGGGGGAGGGTTGGAATCGGGAGAAGCCCCTCAGCAAGGTGAGGTTCAAATGCATCTGCCAGGGCGCTCCGCGCAAAGGGGCGGGAGCATGTTTCTCCGGTCCCCCTGGGCTGCCATGAAGAGGAGCCGTGCCAAAGGCGGCGGCCATGGCCAGCGTGCTGATGGGCCTCTCTCCCCTCCAGGCTCTCTTTGCGCTGTCCTCCCTGCTGAGGCACTTCCCCTACGCCCAGCAGCAGTTCCTCAAGCTGGGTGGCCTCCAGGTCCTCAGGAGCCTCTTCAGGCAGAAGGGGATGGAGACCCTCCACGTGCGTG
>NW_010421850.1:0-6385 GCF_000710305.1 Buceros rhinoceros silvestris | reverse complement strand
CACCCCAAAACAGGCATCCGGAAGTCTGTGTCCAAGTCTGGAAAACACAGGACTTTTAGTCTCTGTTTCCAAGTACTTGAAAATGCTGAACTTAAGCCTGTGTTTCTGGCCCTAAAACTGGCCAAATGAGCCTGTTTTTGAGCCCCTAGAACAGCTCCTGAGCTTCCTTTCAATGTTGGAAAACATTGCTTATGATCCCCAAAACCAGGCCACTGAGCTTGTTTTTGAGTCCCAAAACCACACACCCCAGTCTATGTTTGAGGCCCAAACTCACCAAGTGACCTTGGTTTTGAATTCCAAAACCATGACTCAGTCTTTGCTCTTGAGACCCCAAACCACCTGCATGTTCCTGATATTGAGAGCCAACCCCCTTCCCTGGTGCCAGCCCACACGTGGTGTTAGGGACAGGCCTGGGAGCTCTGGGTGGCGCTTGGGAACTGGCTTGGGGAACTGGTCCACCTGCATCCCACCCTACCTGGTGAGGGCCCCGCCCCTGCAACCCCAATTGGGTGTATCCAGGGCAGAGCCTTGTCTCACCTGGGGGAGGAGGCAGCCATGGAGGTACAGTTGCGAAGTATTGAGTATGCCATCATTGTTTCCCAAGTATGGACCAATTAGTAAACAAATACTGAAAGTATCCATTAAATATTGAATAACCAGTTGAACTCAAAGGTGATGTTTGAGCTTTTTTGAGCTCCCAGAAAAATCACCTCTCACCCCAGAGACTGTCATGGCCTGTGTTAAGTCCCACTTTCTGCACATCGCCACACAGGAAGGACCTAGAGACTCTCAAGTCTGAAAACATTCCAAGAGAAATAAAAAACAATCATCCAAGAAATGCTAACAAAGCAACAATTACAACCAAACAGACAAAACCCAAACAAACAGAAACTCAAAAAATTGCCCAAATCTCCCCATGACAGACTCAGATAAACAAATTTTTGAGTTGGCTCTACTGAAACAACCCAGTCTCAATGCCCTGGGCTGGACCAGTTACCCCAGTCTCAGTCAGGCAGTTGCCTCCCCCATTTCTAGGGCTGCTCATCTTGGTGGGTGCCACATAATGCCTTCATATCTGGGAACTGATATTTCTGAGAGTGAAAAACAGAGTAAAAACAACCGTAACGATCCATTTCCACATCTAGGACAGACCTGAAAGTTCCCTCAGGGGCATGTATAAGGACAGCAACCCTGGGTCAGACACTGGAGGTGGTACAGCTGCTGCAAGAGCACATAGATATGTTGGGAACTGGAATTTCACTGGAGAGCACAAGGTTGGGTGCACAAGACTCTCACAAGAAAAAAATAAATTAAGCAAGGAGAAAGAGAAAAACAAAGAGAAGCCCGAGGAGCATCCTGGCATCACTTTAGCATCTCTTTTTTTACAACCAAATGTGTGCACAGGAGTGTGGGTGTATGGAGGACACACACATTGTTATCCGCTTCTTCCACTGTGCCTGAAGGACAGACACATCTTAAAGCCTCCTGCAACTCTTAGCTGGAAAAAGCACCGGGAGAAAAGGGAAGTCCCATTCACAGGAACAGAGCCTCCAGCCCCAGCCGCTGGAAAAGGAGGACCCCAGGGGGAAGGGAAGGCTGGGACGCTCCCACACTTGGTGTGGCAGAACGCCACTAGCCCAGCATTGCAGCTGGTAACTCCTGGGCTGGGCAGACCCATCCTGTCCCTGGAGCCATCTGGGGGTGTCACCGGTTGGCCAAGGCTGGCGAAATCATGGGACAGACTCTAATTAGCCCCCTCTCTTTCCCCAGGGGAAAGACTTAAGAAAGAGATAAGAAGACAAAAAAAGTTTGTGAGGCCCATGTTGGGTTAGGAATCTAGAACAGTTTTAATAACAATGTAAAGATACTATATACAGAACAACAAGATGTTAGCAGGCTGATACAGGATGGGAGTGGGCGGGTGTGCGCGCGTGCGTCTGAACTGCTTTGTTACTTTGTAGACTGTATGGACAGGGATTTCATCAAATCAAGATCAGGAGCTTCAGTTCTCATCCTTCTTCCCTAACTCTGGCCATTGAATTAACTCTCTTGACTTTGGAAGATCTTCTCCCTGGCTGTTTGGAGAATGGAAGATGCCTTGGGAGCTGTCTGTCTCTCCTTCAACTATGCAAGGAATAACTGACTCAAAAAGTCAGGGATTTGTCTAAACTAGTTGTCTGATTTCACTCTGTTTCTCCCAGAGAGAGCACCTGCTCTCAGTCAGCACTGAGGAACAGCCCTGCAAGGCCTGAGGGCCCTTACAGGCATTGAACAGCTTCATCTCGTTCCTTCCCACCACCTTTTAAGCTCCATCTGAGGAGCCCTTCTTCTGTTCCTGGCTTGGAACCAGTCTTTGCATGGCTCTGGTCCTTACCAAGCTTGGTGTCCTTCCCTGGATGCCTCAGTTACATCAGCTTGTGTTTGCTTTTGCATGTTGGACCTTTGGCTGAACCTGCTGTTGCTTCTTGCTCGGCTTTGCTTCCCTTGCTTGGTTGCTGGAGGAGTTGGTATCACCCGTGAGGCTGATGTGAGGTGTCTTATTTTTGGTTTGTTTTCCATCATGGGATTGTTTCGGGCTGGCCTGTAACTTTAGGTTATATTGTAAATGGTGAGGGAGGCTGTTACCAGGTTTCTGCCTGTGCAGGGTTCTGTGGTGCCTCTTGCACCCCAAAACTACTGATGAATTGAAGCTTGAAGAGAGTGTGGGGTGCTGTAGTTAAACGCAGGTCATATCTCTGCCTCCCCAGCTGCTGTTAGCTCTTTAGTGGCAATAGCTCCTTAGCTCTTGAGGGTGGTTCAAGAAGTGATTTGGGCACGCAGTAGAGTGGTCTTTGCTCTGTAACCATAGTGCCTTATTTATTCACTTTGGGGGATTGCAATGAGCAGAAGGTGCTCTTGCAGGCAAGTCATCCTTGCACAGCAGGGTGGTGCTATCCTGCCCATGTGTTTGCACAGGGCATGCTTCTATAGCGCAGGCCCGTAGGACAAGTGCTGGCAATGGAGAGGTGTGTCATGTAGAGAAAGATGCCTGTTGTGAGACGTGTGTCTTTCTCCAGGTGACCTGCAGACAGTATTGGCTCAACTTCCTCAAAGAGCAGAAGACCTTTGCAGGCAGTGCTTGGCTGCTGGATGCTTACATCCAGCTTAAGGAGCAGCTTAAGAACATGTTAGTATGGGCTGCCTGTGCACTTTGTACCCCTTCCTTACCAGCTGCTGCTCTGCCCTTGTGCCTGGTGCTCGTTTCTGGATCCCCTAGGGTTACAGGACAGTACCTCTCTGCCATGCTACCCTGCTACAGCTCAGGGTTCAGCACCTCTAGGAGCCCCTAAGTGGCTCCTGGGACTGCCTGTGACCTTCTGCCTCTTGCACCCCCAGAGAGGATTTTTTTGTGAGCAATCCATCTCCCCTAGTAGGATTGCTAGGACATCTGAGCTGGTTCTTGCTGGCCACATCCTGCCACTGAGCAAGGGCCTGCCTTGTCTGCCTTGAATACAAGGTGGACCTGACCAGCCTGATCTTCCATACCTCAGGTCACTGATGTCGTTCAGGGCCAAACACAGAAGGGAAGTGTGAAGAGGCAAGATGCTTACCCAATTTCTTACACCCACCCTGTTAATACTCTGTCTTCCTGCTAACCTCAGGAGAGATCCCAGGGAGAAGCCATTGAGTTCTCCCTGCCCCTTCCCCCCACCACGCCCCAGGACTTCTCTCTGTGGTGATGGGCAGCCAGAAGCTGAGGTCACCAGCAGGCTTTACCTGTCCTGAGCAGTCTTGCCTGGCACCTACTTGGGCTTCCCTCTGGGGTAGGAAAATGGATCCAGACAGTGGCAGGGATTGGGCGTGCTGTGCTGCAGGGAGACTGGATGGCTGCCCGGCACTCTATGGCAAGTCAGCTGGGCTGTCTCAGCTTTGAGAGCCTCAGCTAGTCTCAGTCTGTAACAGGCCTCAAAGGCTCTTTCCTTCACTGAGCTGAGGAGTCTGTTTCATTAACTGAGTTATGCAGTATGGACTTGGGAGCTTGAGGGGTTTTTGGATTAACATATACTTGTTTGTTATATGGGACTTGCACGTACAAGATACGTGATCTGCACAGTGCTCTGAAACTGGGTGCTCCAGCATCTCTGTGTGCTCTCAGGGCAGCACTGGTCTTCATGAACTCACCCGGTGTTGTCAGAGTGCAAGTTTTACAGGTGAGAAGACATGAGGGGAAAAGCTTCTACATCAATTAGCTGCACAAAATTCAAAGCACCTGTTCACACAGTAAAGGGACTGTGTCTTCTGTTATCCTCTAACTGCCAAACCAGCAGTGCCACTGTGTTTCTGATGAGCTGGAGCAGGACTTCAATGTTGCCTTTCCTGCTTCTGATTTGTCTCCAAATGGTGAAGACTTTCCTCCACCAAGGACAGGCCACAGACTTGATAGAATGATAGAATGGTTTGAGTTGGAAGGGACCTTAAAGATCATCTAGTTCCAACTCCTCAGCCATGGGCAGGGACGCTTCTTGCTAGGTCAGGTTGCTCAAAGCCCCATCCAACCTGGCTTTGAGCACTTCCAGGGAGGGGCCATCCACAACCTCCCTGGCCAATTTCTCCACTGTCTCACCACCCTCACAGTGGAGAACTTTTTCCTTACATCTAAACCAAATCAAGCCTCTTTTAGTTTAAAGCCGTTACCCCTTGTCCTATCACTACACTCCCTTGTAAATAGAGCCTCCCCAGCTTTCTTATGGGCCCCCTTTAAGCACTGGAAGGCTGCAGTAAATTCTCCCCAGAGCTGCTTTTTCTCCAGACTGAACAAGCCCAACTCTGTCAGCCTGTCTTCATAGGATTGGTGCTCCAGCCCTCTGATTGTCTTCATGGCCCTCCTCTGGACTTGCTCCAACAGTTCCATGTCCTTATATTGGGACCCCCAGAGCTAAATATAGTAGTCCAGGTGGGGTTTCATGAGGGTGGAGTAGAGGGGGAAAATTGCTTCCCTCAACCTGCTGGTCACGCCTCTTTTGATGCAGCCCAGGATATGGTTGGCTTTCTGGGCTGCAAGCACATGTTGCTAGGTCATGTTGAGATTCTTGTCAACCAGCGCCCCAAGTCTTCCTGCACAAGGCTGTTCTCAATCCATTCTCCACACAGCCTGTATTTGTGCTTGAGATTGCCCTGACCCATGTGTGGGACCTTGTACTTGGCCTTGCTGAACTTCATAAGGGTTACACGGGTCCACCTGTGAAGCCTGTCAAGGACCCTCTGGATGGCATTGCTTCCCTCCAGTGTGCCAAGTGCACCACACAACTTGGTGTCATTGGCGAACTTGCTGAGGGCGCACTCCCAATGTTCACTGTTTGTGACTGCCATCTTGCGTAACTGGCTGTGTGCCAGACCAACAGGTGTATGAAAACTGGATCATCACCTTTCTGGTGAAATGCAGGAATTAAATACTGCAGGGGATAAGAGGTTGGGTTTTTTTCCCTCTTTGACTCTGGATTTTTCTCTTTCCTGTTGATGAAAAGCTTTTACTGACGAGGGGCAGCCTGGCTCCTGTTGGCAAGGTGTTCTGTATGTCCTGTAAAACTGTTGCGGGGGTGGGGCAGGGAGATGTAAGCAACTTGCTTTAGTGAAACCTCAGATGAGTGAAGCTGATATGATAACGGAAAATAGTTTTAAGCCATCCTTTCCAGTGGTCCAGGAGTCAGATTTTGGGAACTACTTCTGCAATTCCTAGTGTGGAAATTCTTGTTATGAGAGCAGCTGAGACTTTTGGTAGTCTTGGCCAAGTCTGGAAATATTTGCATGGCACAATCGGCCTGTGAGGCGACAGCTAGTGTGTGGTGATTTGATTCATCAGCTGGGGAAGGGATTTTATGAGCACTGTCATCGGTTTGGCCAAGGCTGAGCCAAGGTCCGATGGCGATAATACCCTTCCCTATCCCACCAGAGATAGGGGAAAGGAGAAAAGAATTAGGGAGACTGCTTTTTGGAAAACTGAAACTTTAATAACACCACAAACAGATACATATTAAATACAAAGGAAAATCAGTGAGATATTGAGGGGTTTGGGGAAGGTGAGGGTTAACCCGCGGCTGGTAGCAACAGTGAAACCCGACCTGCGGCTGTGATCCGAGGTGGTGGCGGCCACGTGGTTCTGCCGCGTGAGCAGCATGCAGAGACCCGCGCAGTTACAAATTAACTGGCAGCGCGAGATGGAGTGGAATCGGCACAGTCCACCAGTCTCTGTCGTGGAATGAGGCAAAAGCAAAAGCGAACAGCTCTCGGGTGCGCGGGCAGTCTGGACTCGGCGCTTTTCGGCGGGGCTGCGAGGCGGCGTGCCGAGGCGGTGCGGCGGCTTTTCCGGCAAAAAAAAGCTCAGTCGGTTCTCGGGCGCAGCTCCTCA
>NW_010421849.1:0-13741 GCF_000710305.1 Buceros rhinoceros silvestris | reverse complement strand
GGTACCTCGGTCCCTCGACCCTTAACAATTAGGTAAACAAGTTCACTGTTAGGATGGTGAAACTCTGAGAGGACTGTTTAAAAAACCCTTTCCTTCATAGAAGTTTCCTAAAAACAAGTTAGATGAATATTTGTCGGCGTAGCCCCTTTAGTGTAAAAAGTAAGACTGGAAGTTGCCTCCCACCTTTAATTCTTCTGATTTTGGTCAAACATTTAAAAAGTGGCTGGGGATTAAAGAAGACTTGCCTTTGAGACACCTTAAGGCGAGTGTAGTAGAAAATCCCAACTTTCCAATACAGTAGGTGCCAGTAAACCCTTCAAAATTCCTGAAATAAATATTTCTGTGGGCTGCACGTAAAATCCTGTCTTGTTTCCAAGATTTAATGTTCCCTTATAAGTGACCCAGATGGCTGAGAAATAATCATAAATACAATCTCAAAGGAATCTGCTCAACTTCTTTTGTACATCACCATTAAATAATTTAGGACATGGGAAGCATTTGGCTGAAATACTGATACTATTACCCAGAATTGATTCTGCCGCCTCAGTTTGATTTTGTGCATTTTCTTAGCTCTGATTCCTTTCCATTTGCTTGATAATTGTTGGAAGAAGCGGAGGTGGTCAATCATATGCCATTATCACTCAAACTATTTGTTAGCAGGTTTTGCTAAACTGTAACTTGAGTAAATAAGTATTTTCTGGCTGATCAAGAGCTTGCAGAAGAGCCTTAACAAGAAATAACCTCATGATGTACCTTCCTAACTTCTGGCCCTCTCATTTCCTATTTTTCTCATCTATGCTATGAAGAAAAGTGGGTTTTATTGAAGAATGAATATTCTACTTGCAGTTTTGTACCTTTGTTTTCTGTTCAGGCTGGAAATGTTAGGGGGGAAGTAAGAAAATGAAAACCATGGGAACATCCACTATCGCCATCGTGTAGCAGTATTTGGTACCAGCCTACACACACATAGTTTGATTAAAGTCTGTCATTGCTTGACTGCTCACGTGTGCACAGATGCACGAACCATTTGACTCCTGAAAGGGAAACTCTTTAAGAAGATGTGTTGTTATCGCTGAGTGTATCAAATAGTTATTCCATAGAAGTTATTTAGATATTGAAACTTATTTTTTTCCAACACTCACTATCACACGCCATAGCAGCTTGAGTTACAGCGGTCTCACTCCCGTGTCTTGGTGCATGGTATCTTTAAAATACACTGCTGCACTGGAAAATCTTAAATATTTTTAATCTTTTGGGGATGCAGATTAGATATCTATGTTTGTGCTCACCTGCATATTACTACACAAACTACACAGTTACTCGGCAAAGCAGTTTGCTGTGGAACATTGATTTTGCATCATCCAGGGCATGAACTGAGGATAAAACCCAGGTGTTTGAATATTAAATTCTTGAACTGTATTAGTCCTCACTTTTTAATGGTTGGGTATTTTTGTACCTTATCCAAATTTCTACAAGATATTTGTCTTATTAGTGTGACCTTCACTTTTGTTATTGAGGTGCTTATACTGCAATATCCAATGACACAAGTGTTATGAATTGTTCTTTTTCCATTGCAAAGATGGATGAGAATGTATTTGACACGCAGACTATAATGATGGTATTCCAGGAACATTCAGTAAATATTTCCCAGGTCTCTTCTCCAGTCTCTCCAGCAAAATTAATTTGGTTTCTTAAGTAAGGCTGAAACATTGGAATTATGCCTCATAAAGCTGGAAGAAGACGACTGAAATAATTATTTGGAGCAAAGTCGGTTCTCTATATTATTACACAACAGGAATGTGAGGAATTAACTGTTCATATTGCGAAAGAGAATCCGTGGACTTCCCAGAGCCACTTCTCTATCGCCGTTGCGGCAGCGAGGTGATGGTAGCTGCTGTCTTACGATTACCCCAGCTCTGCAGGGGTGAGCGTGCCTGATGGTCCCCCACGACCATTCAGAAATGCTGCTGCTGTGTCTGTTGGCCACAAAAATTCCTCCTGGGGCAGAGAATCGAATGCACAGACAAATCTTAAGTCCCCTGCCAGGGATTTCCAAATCCTGTCTAACAGTAATTGCAGTGCTAGCTGAACTGTAAAACGTCTGTGGTTTCTTTCTGACTTTTACTGTAATTCTGATCTTTACTGATGAAGCAAAGCCATCATTCTTGCATTTATTTTCTGTTTTATTGGGTGTTAAGTGTGGCGTGTTGCTAAAATCCCATGTTAAATGAACCTGACTTTTTATGTATATTAAATTTTATGTATATTTATATAAGGTGGTTTTATACATTACAAAAACCATGACTTTTCATATATTTAAGATGTTTCCTATGCAAAAAGTGATACTTTAAGGTTTAGTTAATTACTCCTATTTTGTCATGTCCTATTACTGGGATGATTTGATTTGATTGAATCTATTCTGCCAGTGGATGAAAGGCTAAACAAACTGATCACGTAATGTAAAAGGGAAGTTAATCCAAATATTTAAACACTTAAGACTTTTTAATTACAGCGTGGAATAAACAGTGACTTTTTAACTGACATAATTTTCATTCTGTGTTAGTAGTGCACATCTGTTGGTACGGGGGTTGAATAACTTCAGCTTAACCAGCACCCTTTCTTCTAAGTTTCTTTGAAATGTGCTTAATGCTGAAATGGGACAGCATGAGATGTGGCAAAGACAGGGTCCAAAAAAGTGCCAGTCCGATGTGATTAAAGAACTTGGTAGACAGACAAGGTGCTGAAATACTGTCAGCCTTATTGGAGTAAAATGCAAGGTCTGGGTCCATAAGCACTGCAGTATGGTGGGGGTGACAGTGCTCAACATACGTCTCTACGTGTCAGAGGATATACGTGTGTGTCCTGGTTGCAGGTTAAATTTCTGCAGGTGTTAAACTTCTGAGCAGGTACTGAAAATCAGTCCTGTCACAGCGTAAACCTGCACCTGCCTCTTTGTGCTTGGCCGAGCTCTGGGCTATGTGGGTGTTTTATCAGCCACGGAGTACGAGTTTATTCCCAAGTTTAAGAGAAACTGAATTCGACTTGTGTGACTGAATGCCTGATTTTGCCTTGTTATTGTTATGGCTAACACCTTTAGCATCAAAAGTGCTTTACTGCAGGCACAATCTTTTAAAATGTGTAAATAAATTCTTTCAGAGTTAGTAAGACATTTTAATGGAATTGACACATTAATAGGGGAAATCGTTTATGTGTAGTTTTTCCTTTTCCCTCTGTGAGAAAACTTCCAGAATGATTCTTTCCACCCCAAGAGTACTGCAGGTTGCTTGCACCGTCAATACTTCCTTAAATCTTTTGTGGACTACAATAAACCTCCCTGTCCTTTTCTACACAGAGTGGTAGAATTTCACCCCTCATTTAAAATGCAGATAATACATTGTTTGGAGAAGTTTGTTTGAAAAGGTAGGTTAAGCTGGAATGAGTCGTCACCCAGGCACTTTCTGTGTTTGGGCATGTATTGGGAACCTGATACTGTGGGAAAGCTGCAAGGCATCTCCTAAGATGATGGAAAAGAAATACTGTACTACAATTAGTTTTACTCACAAACAAGAATGGGATTTTGTTATCGTGATTAATTGCATCTTACCGTACTCCACCAGAAGGTAAGCAATAGCAGGAGCTGAAATTCCTGAACGATAGAGAGAAAGAAAAGACGAACAAGTGAAAGGTACGGAAGCAGTCTTGAGATCTCTTGTGACTTTTGCTAACAAATATGACCACAAGCTCTGACTTCTGAGTAGGTGGAAGTGATAAGCAGGTTCCTTCTCAATGATCGAGCCTATTTGAATATTGATTGGGACAAAACCGTTCTTTGTTTTATTTCAGTATTATTATTTCAGTATTGCTGAATCTTAGTACAAAGCTGGCATTTAAACCAAGGGCTGCTTTTACTACAAGACTAGTTTCTAACATTTTGGGTGCCCATTTTATTCCTGATTATAAACTCTGAATTTTCCATTGGCTTTCATTTGCTTTAATGAAATCTCTCCAGTATGATACACTGGCAAAGCCTGTTGCCTTTTACCCTCTTCTCCATCTAACCAGTTCCTCTTTATCTCAGTTAGTGGCAGACAGAGGAATTGAGGGGGCCTGTTTTTGTGACCTTTTCTTCTGCTGTGAGCAGAAGCAGGCAGGGTCCATGTTGGTGGTGTCTTCAGCCACTTGCGCTGGCTATCTCCCTCGTGCAGCTGCATTTAGAGCTGTGTCAGGGAGATGATGCAGAAGCAAACTGCCCTGTTTTTTTCTTTTATTAGTCTTCAAATGTATCCAGTTCCTGATCAGGTTAGCAGCCAGAGAGCTTGCCCTGTCACAAGGACATCATCAGGAGTGGTCAGGTGGGAGTGAAGGCAGAAGGCTCAGATTGCCTTCTGCAGTCAGGTTTGTGCTGGGTGAGTATGGCCAGGCACCCCCAGCCTCACAGACTCCCACATCCCAGCCACATGCGGGACAGAACAGAAGTAAGAACTGCACGAGTGCAACCTTCTCCTTCAGCTCTGTTGAGATAATTCACCACAGCAAAGCCAGTGCATGCACAGCCTCCACCACAGCTCTCCACATCACAGTTCCTGGGAATATGGGGGGGGTGAGATAAGCAATTGAAGTTTTCAAGGCAGCTTGGGAAAAGAAGAAGAGGTAAAAGGTTTGTTATGGAAAACAAAAGGGCACATGACCCGGAGAAGTATATGGAATGGTGATGGGCTTCTTTGCAAATATTTCCAAAGTCTCTCTGATTCATTCAGATATGCAGCCACTCTAAGTCTGTGGTAATTCACTGGCAGGACGTATTTATTTTACTGTTCTTGAACAGCTTCAAAACCTGTTACATTACAAAACTCATTCTTACTTGTCAGAAACTAAAGGTGAACATACCAAACATCCAATTACATGGATGTTGAGTGGTTTCCCACGTTTATAAAAAGGCATAATGCATTTCATAAGTGTTTGAAATCTTTGGAGTCTTGAAATACCTTTTGTATTTTTAAGAATATAAACATAAATGTTCAGTGGAATATTTTGCAGATAAAAGAAGAATGGGGAGGGAGCTTGAAGACTGTTCCTGTGATTCTGCAGATAATTTGGGGAAAACTTTTCAGAATAATTGAGCAAGTAAAGACCCTTGTGCAATTACAAGACTTCTGCAGACTTATTTTCTTACGTAGTGAGCAGTCTGGCAGTAGGGCTTGAAGACTGGGACTTGGAGGCACTACAGAGGAACTGCAGTGATGAATTAAAGAGGTCGTGATACAGGGCATGAATATTTTTTGCATATTATCAAGGGTTGGGTGTAGAATGTACAGCAGTGGTAGGTAACTGAGAGATGGTGACAGCATCTTAACGGCTTCCCTTTTCACTCCAGTAATGCAGTATATAGGTCCAGGTGCTTGGTCTTGTAGGAGCTGATGTGAGCATTAGCTAGGAACAAATGTTCTCATTGAATGCTTGTATCCTGTGACACCAGATAGAAAAACTTTGGGTGACTTTTTTTTTTAAATCCAGTAAATGCTGATAAGGAGAGGTGAAGGAAGTTATATGGGGAGTTGCAGTTTAACTGCCTAAAATTTGGAGGAAAATATGAAAAGCGGGGTAGACATATAAGTGTAACATTAATGAAGAAGAGCTACTGGTCTGAAAAAATGTCCAGCAAATGAGACATGTTGCCTCATTATTGTTATATCAGTTCTTCGCTATTTTGGTTGATTTTTTTTGTAGCCCCAGTTCAATACCCACTTGTGCAGGCATATTGCACAGCTGTATAAGCAGTCCCACAGAACTCAGTGGACTTATCCATGTCAGTGACATGGATCAGAACTCTTAGAAAATGCAAGCACTGGTTTGCAGATATTTCAGGATTTGTTGTATCTGTACACATTTGCACTAAACCTAGCACAGGCATGTTCTGAAATTGCATTGAAGATTTGGCAATAACAGTGAGTGGAAAAAGGAAAACTCTGAAAATTCTAAGGATTTTCTTGCATTTGACTGACTTCAACCTTTTAAACTTGTTTTTGTGAGCATTTATATCGACTAGTTTCACTGAAAACTGCAAAATGAGAATTAAAATATATCATCTGTATGTGCACAGATACTGTATTAAGCAATTATTTTTATTTCCTGGCATTTTGCATAGAACATGCATAGAACAAGTGAAACATTTTTCTTTCACACAGTAGTAGACTCAAGCAAAAGCTCTAACCTTATTCAAGTGTTTAGCTGTGTTTTATCTAAAGGAGTCCTAGTTTGGACTTCGTTCTTTGGAGTCACCTCTTCTCCAAGGTGGTTGGGGTGGAGATACCTAGTTTATTCCATTTTCCAGGACCTCATGGCTATCACGGTATGCAATAGGAAGCACATCCACGTGGTTCCATGCAAGAGATGTTGGCACCCACTCACCTCAAGCCCCTTTAGATGTGGGCTGGTTTCTGGCAGTGCTGTGCTGTAGCCCTTCCCATCCTGTGTTCCAGCAGGACATACTAAATAAGTGCGACACTGAACTAGAGCTGACTCTTACCATTCAGGTAGCATTAGACCTGGCTCAGTGAGATGTTATGGAAGTTGGAGCCCAGTGCAGACATGTGTAATCAGTCTTGATTTGGCAGGGACATGGCTAAACAAGAGCTAAAAAATCTTCCTTGTCCTTAGCTGACTCTCTGAAAAGCCACTTTTACCATGCCCCTCGGAGCTCCTGATACTGGGAGTCTAGTGCAGCGGTATCAGATCTGGCACCATAGAGAAGCAGTTTAGATCTGCACAGTTTGGTAGTCAAGACCTGCCCAGTAAAGGTGCTTGGATTGCTTCCACGCCAAGAAAGCCCTGCTAGACCTGAACTCTTCATGCCTGAGTTCAGCCTTCTCTACATTGAGCCTCCTGAAGTGGAAGTGCTGGACTGGCGTCTCCAAATCCAAAGTGCAGTGCTGTGGACACTTCTCCCAGATGACAGAGCTGCTCTGTTTCTTTCCCCTGTAGACAGTAGTCATAACTCAAGTGCATCTTTGGAGAAGGCACACTAAGATAACACTGCGTACTGTGAGTGGAAAATGTCATTCTTTGTCTGACATGCAACAGGTATGTCAAACCTGCCTGTTTTACTCAAGCATGTTCTCAGCAAAGTGAGTATTTTGAGAGGCTGATTGAAAAGCTGAGCTCTGTTCCAGATTTACAGCTCCTGGCTCCCCTTTTCTCCAAAGGGACGGGGATGTAATTTCAAACCCTTGGTTAAAGAGCTACAAATATTTGGGGAAAGAGGTAAGTTGCTGCTAATTGATTCCTTGGGCTGCACGTTCTCAGTTTTGGAGGTACTGCTGGTATTAAAGATGAGGCACAAAGCAGACCAAGTTAGTGGTGTCTGTCAGATGATTAGATTGCACCATGCAGATTGGGAAGGAGCAGCTGGAGGATGGGCAGGAGGAAAAGGAGAGTATGGTGTTAGTAGGCATAGCTCCAGAAAAAGACCTTACAGTTTCTTATGACTTTTGCATGTAGCCAAGAACCTGAACATATTTAATTGCCACTGGACCAGGACAGTCCCACCACCAAAAGTACCTTCTAAAGTGGAGAAAAAAAACAGTGTTTTTCAAACCATCAGTAAAGAATTGCTGTATTATTTAAATGGCTGATTGTCAGTCTTATAAAAAAAAAATATAAATGCCCATCAGTAAGCGATGGTCTCTGCCCTCTGTAGAGGGTCACTTGCTTCCATTGGGGTGGTTTTTGTTGCACAAGTTCCTGGTTCATATGCTGTTCTCCAAGTGATTGACGCAGTGTTCAGAAGGGCAGCAGATTTTTTGTCTGATATTTTCTCCCTCCTTTTTAAACTTAACTTTGTTCATAATGAAAGCCCATCTTGTAGGAGACATTTTACTGTACACAGATCAGCATTGCTTGAATGAGATCTACATTGCAGTCATAATAGTTTGTGCTGAAGGCCTAAGTAGATCCATATTCCTCAGATTATTTAATGAAAAGTAGATATACATGTTTAAAGCCTAAAGAAATCCTTTCTGGTAAAAAATGAATCCACGCTAAAAGTAGTAATGTGGGAGAAACTTAACCCTTTTCACTGGGCTTGAAGAAGTGGTTGATAGCTGCTGCGGCTGTTCATCTCCCTTGTTTAGATTAAAAAATAAATTAAAGGAAGGAGGAAGGGAATGAAAAAGCATTTCCTTACCAGGCAGTCACACAAGCTATTGTCTGTGAGCTCCCCACCCCCATCTCTTTCACCCAGGCACACACACACACACACACGCACACAAAAAGCCAGTTTTGTGTCCTTCTCAGCACACAGATGTTCCTCTTGGCATCCCTACAGTATGGATAGGTTTTTTTGCAGGCACAGAATGTGAGGCTTCTTTGTTGGAGACAAAGTGTTGCCTGTGGTGGGAATTGCTGCAGTGATGGGAAAGTATCGTAATGTATTGTTGGATTACTGTGTTTTTTTCCCCAGTAGAGACAGTACATTAAAGTAGCTTTGTGAGCAGTGAATTGTTTGAGCCAAGCCTGGCTAATAGCACTCTCTCCTTGGCAAACAGTCGTACAAGGTGTGGTTGGCATAGTCTGGATGGTCACTGGCTTTGTCCCAGGCGCGTGCAGTGGTCCTGCTGCGTTGAGTAGAAGTCTTACCAGCCATATTTGGTGAGCCAACAAAAGTGGTCTCACTATCGAGATAGAGCTGTCATACTTTCAGCTCTTCTTTTTTTAGTTGTATGACGATCTGAAACGACACGTGCCACCTTCTAAGTATTGTTTAGGACATCTGTTATGGGTTTTCTATATAGTGGTCCCATGAAAACGACCTAAAACTAGAAACTAATAGCATTACGCATTTCCTTGTGCTTTCATACAGAAAATTATATAGCCCTTTTAAATTGTTTCTTGTGCTACAGCCTGTGCTTCTTTGGGCACAGCTGATGACATTGCCAACCTAAAGCTCTGAATCCAGCTCTTCTGTGGTTGACAGTACTGAGCAAGAGAAACCTGTCTTCTGGGGTCTAGATTAAGTTTCTTTTGTCCATATCATGTTATTTTTTATCTCCATTTCTGAAATACACATAGATTTTGTCAGGACTTTATCTCTTTTGGATGTCAGTTTTATACCCCCATAAAAGGTATGTTCTGTTTATGCAGATCCAGTTGAAAAATTGCACAGTTTAAGATACAGAAAATGAGGTATGGCTCCATTTCAGAATGAATGGCTCGAGAGCTTATATATGAAAAATTCCTTGAAGAAGCTGCTTCTAGGGAGAATTTGGGGGTGAGACTATAGAGGGGAAAATTACCTGACTCTGTATAATAACCATTAATTATTTTGTTTCTCAGCTTGTTCCTTTAATGACAGTCTCTCTATTCGTTCCTTTCTTCCCCAGATATTTTTATTTATCTCTAGATTCTTCTCTGTGGAGAAAGATGTAATGATTTAATTTTCAGTGGAGCTTTCATCTTTTCATATCTGAGGAAAAAAAGAGCCACAGCCTTACTTGGTATGTTTTCTCAGTCTGTGTTTGTGTGTTGTATTTAATGAGAACTTAGCAGTGTTTCTCTATTGACCAGAAGACAGTAAAGGGGTTAAAAAAGAATGCATAAGCCAAACAAGTCAGTCAGGAAGACGGTTCTTCTTGTACAATGTCATGGCAGTTATTGCTAGTTCATTTCCAGGTGTACTCCACATACTGGATGCAGTTCTGCTCTCATGAATACACCTACTTTTTACTATTCTTAAAAAAGTTTTTTTCAACCTCGAGGCCCATTTCTTGTTTGTCTCTCCAATTTCTCTGAATTGTTTAGATTATACTTACCCTAAGCTTTTCCCTCTTCTTTCACTCCCCCTTTTAAAACTACTAGCATGCTTCTGTTTCTGTGTCACTGTCCCCTGAGCAGAATTGCCTTTGGAAACCCTTCCTACCCTTCCACTAGTAGCCTTTGGCTTCAGGAACCCGGGACACGTTCTGCTGCTGTACCCAGCAGCACAGTTTTGTTCCTAGTTTTCCCTGGAGGTCCCTTCTTGTTTACTTCCAACCTGCAATGGCCATTTTTGCCTGCATGTCTCTTTTGATATATCCAACTGTTCATTTCTTATTTATTGCCTCCAAAACTGAATTTTCTGATGTTCCTTGTAAGTTCCTTTTGGTGGTTATATTCAGTTATAATCTATATATCCCTAACCTCAGGCATTACAGCATTAGGCTAAACTTTTAATTCCTAATATCTTAAAGGTAATAGCTCGTTTCATGCTATTTGTGTGCTTTTCCCCTCCCTTTAGTATTTCTACAAGCTGCCCTTAGCAGTCCTAATGCTCTTAATGTCACTGTCTGCAACAGGTGAGTGGCTTGTTAGGTGAGCTGTCTCTCTGTTAACTCCTTGCCTAGAGCCACCCTGTTCTTCATGGATATTCTTTGTATGTTTTCCTCTTCTGTTACACATATTTTGTGAAATACATTTTTTTAAAATATGAAACATACCTTTTGCCAAACTGGCCCTCTCCAGACTCCACTTAAGATCTCTTAATATTAGTTATTTTTAGCAGAAAGTGGAACCATCAGATACTGGGTTTTCCTAAAGAACACGTGCATGGCATTCTGCAGAGACATAAACCTTCCTCATGCTTCATACTCTCCTTGTCACTTCTTGACAATCAAACTGACAGTGTCAAACTGGTTGTATTTTTAAGGTGCCACTCCCCAGTAAGTTTTTTATGTTGTCTCTGAATAGGCTTTTATTAACTGTGAAAGCCATTTTAATGAATAATGCAAGTGTTAGCTTACAAAGAATTATTCCTGACCAAATCCGAAAATGGCCTTTTTTACAGGAGCACCATGACCTCTTTTTCATCAAAAAATCCATTCAGTATTAGTCCATATTGTTCATTCATAATGTAAGTAACTGAGAGTGTTCCTGGGACATTCAGATTAAATGGACACTAACAAGGAATTGAAATTTAAAGTATTACTTGACAACTTGACATACCTTAAAATGTTGGTTAATATTCTCTGGTATTTAAATGCAGACATATATTCTAGATTAGCACACTCAGTGATGCTTCAAAATGGTTTGTGAGCACTGGAAATAGGTTTATAATCTCTCATTACAGTGGTGCTTTTTCCCTGCAAGATCCCATTTTACTCTATTTTAGCTTTGTCAGACCATAGTGTTGATATTGCAATATTTTTAGCTAAAATCTTTAATTACTTCTTCACTGAGTGTCTTGCAGTCATCTGAGCCATCTGCATATGCTGCATCTTATAAACCAACTGTTACACAAACGTGACTTGACTTTTGCCACAGGTGAACAGTAAGAGTGACTGAGCAACCAGAGGGCAGATGTTACAGGCAGTGCTTTTGTGTAGGCACCAACAGCCAGAAGGAGAGTTGGGGAAAGACATGGGAATATAGGGAGGTTCAGGGAAGAGACCGGTGCTTTTCAGCAGTCCTCTGGGAGGAGGAGGGAGTCCTGAGCACCGCTTGGCCTTAGTTGATTGATAAAGGGGAACCATATAAGGTCTCCAGCTGCTCTTGTCTTAGAACCCCATCCAGTTCTTCCTTTTTGCTCAAGCCCACAAACCTCAGACATCCTCAGACCGCACCCACATTCTCCAAACTTGTATTCCTCAAGCACCTTCTCCAGACTCTGCTCCCCACTCCAAGTCTTTCTCTGAGACCCCAAACTATGGGTGCCCAGCCTTCCCACATCTTTAGCACCTTTCTTGCTCTGCTGCTGGATTCACATGCAACTGAGAATTCAGGTATCTGCTTCAGCTGTTCAGCAGCTCGGTTTTCTGTTGGTATATGCCAGCCCTGGATACCAGCACTCACTGCCACTGGAATAGCTATTCTAGCCTCCCCCTCCCATCTTATGCATCCAGCTCTCCCAAGAGAAGAATAAATCCAATTTATAGCTATGATGGGGTTTAAATAGCAAGAACGGACGTGGACAGTACTTAACCATCAGTGCAGACAGGAGTGTCAGAGCAGTGTTAGAAAACGTGTCTGCAAAAACCTGATGAGAGCATGTGAATTATCCTGCTTTGCTGAAGTTTTTCTTATGTGACAGCTTCTCCAAGCTGTACAAAGCTTGAGGGTTGAGCCCCAAGGCTAGGCATGTTTTTAAGTTCATTGTCATTGTTCCTGTAGCTAGTGTCATTACCCAGACAGTAGCGTCTGAATTTTGATAATAACTGTGTCTGGATTATCAAAACCTGCTATTTTTAATCCCTTATAAGAGACCTGCCAGGATGGATAGTTCAAGGGGACTGCAATCAGCTGAGTGAGAAATCTGAGAAGCACTGCAAGAAAAAGAAGACAACTGAATTTAGTTGCTACTGGTAAAAGAAAAAACCGTGGTAGGGTAAGAAACTGAAAGGAGAACAAGGTCCACTGGATCAATGGACTGGGACTAGGATCAGAGTGGATGCAGCAAGTAAGAGAGGACAAGAAAAAATGTCTAATATTTTTTACTGGGGTAGAAAAAGAAAACTGGAAAGATCCCTTGGAGACTGTGAGAGGTCAGAGGAGAAGTTACGAGTAGGAAAACAGAGTAAGTGTAGGAAGGCAGTAGAACTGAGACCACATGTGCTAAGAGGAAAACTAGAACAGTGGAAACTGAGCGTGAAATTTGGTGGGCTTAGGTGGTTTTAGGACTATGTCCATGAGAAGTATCTGTCTGAGACAAGTTCCCAGCATGAGAAAGGGAAGAGACAGGAACTGCAACAGTCATCACTTGTGGAAAGATGGACAGAAGAATATGAGCTAGAGCATGCTTCACATGAGTTTGTTTTTCACTTGGCTACCTTTTTCTTACATCTTTTAAGCAGCTTCCCTGGCTTCTGATGCCCATAAGCATGAAGGGCTGTGGGGTTTTTAATGTTTTGTAGTGTAATTGTCTAATTTTTCAATGTATTTAAATATATAATCTTTAATTTTTAGTATTTTGTAAGTTACAAAGCAAAATTTTAATCAAAATAGTTCATTGCATGGTTTGAACAGCAGAAAAAATTTGGACTGAAGGCTCAGATTTATTTGAGAGTGATGATTCCTCTCAAGTTAAAGGATATGTTTTATGTTTTGGATTGGGAAAGCAACTGCATGAGTGACTGTTTGATGGCATATGCGTGGCTGATACAAGTTCTTAGGTGAGAGGAGCCACCTATTGCAAGTTTCCCTTCTCAAAGCTTCCCTCACCGTGCCATAGGGAAAAGGTTACAGCATTCGTCCTTGTGGCAATATGAAGAACATTTTGGAATACAGATTATTCTGTGGATTCCTTCTGGAAAAGGGAGTGACCCTGTCTCAATGCAAATTGATTCTTGCAGAAATTACAAAATTACAGCAAGTTTTTTTTATCTGTTCTAGTAGCTATTGGGTACTCCAGGTTTTGTCTGAATGGAAGACAAGTGTGTTGCTTTTTAGAAGTTTTTCATAACAAAGAGGTTCTACTTAGAGTCTAACTGTCCATGCTCGGTGGATCAGAATTAGATTGAAATATTTGGCACTGTTGGCTCTTTTTTTTTTTTTTTTTTGCTGTTGCAGAAATAAATGCCATTGATTATTGCTGTCATTGTAATAGCCGAGCTTGACAGTGTCTTCGCGGTGCCTTGCTCAGTTTTTTTCCATGACAATCATGAAACAATTCTTGTCAGGCTTTGCATTTACCTTTTAGCTAGAGGAATGGAAATTTCCACCTTTCACTCACCTACATCTGTGCACTTGTCCTGGTTCCATACAGAGCCCGCTGGGC
>NW_010421848.1:12532-17731 GCF_000710305.1 Buceros rhinoceros silvestris | reverse complement strand
CTCGGGGTGACCCGCCGTTGTGCCCGCAGGTTGCCGGTCCCTCCCCGAGCTGCGTGCGGTAACACAAACGCGGATCCATGTCTTTTCTTGTAAGTAAACACGAGCGGATTAGGGTGAGTGCCGAACTCCTTCCAGCTTCCCTCAGACGGCGGCGGGTGGGTAGAACCTGCCTTGCGCTTGTGCGGAGGAGCCGCGGCGGGGCCGGCCGCCTGGAAAGCACCGGGAGTGGCACCGAAACGCGCTAATTACCGCCAGTTAATTACCGCCAGTGAAGTGCTCGCGTGAAAAACCCAGCCCGGCGCTGGAAGGTTTGCTGCTCGCACCGTGTGCGGTGCCTGGGTTTGCCGGGGTCAGGAGGAGTGCGGGAATGGTGGCTCTTCCCCCTGCAAGGAGCTTCTGCCCCCCGAGTCCCCGCAGCGACAGTTCCTGGAAGCAAAGCGCCGCAGCTTTGTTTCCTTCTGCATTTTTCCGTGAGAAAACCATTGTAAGGCCTTAACTGGCGGTGGCACAGATGAGGTTTGAGTCACCTACGGACTCGCTGGTGCTTTCTAGGACAGGCTTCCCTCGCACCAAACCCCATAAGCTGCTTTTTCAGTTATTTTCCTGAGTAGACAAAGTTCTGACACGGGGCTGTTTGTGCCTGTTTCACGCTGACTTCATGAGCAATGCTCTGCAGGCCTGAAATTGCATGTTCCGTCGTGTGTTCTGTGTGCACGTGTGTGTATTTTGCATGTTCTGTCGTGTGTTCTGTGTGCACGTGTGTGTATTTTGCATGTTCTGTCGTGTGTTCTGTGTGCACGTGTGTGTATTTTGCATGTTCTGTCGTGTGTTCTGTGTGCACGTGTGTGTATTTTTCTTTGAAGCACGGGGTTGAATAGAATGGTAGGAACATTTCTGTGCACAGCCTAACGCTTGCTGAGATTTTCAAGCATGAATTCTGGAAGACAACGACAGCATTAAAATACTGATGTTCTAACTCTGCATTCAGGCCCTAGATATACAGCCAAAATATTTAAGTTCTTTAAGACATCGCCTCATTGTAAATAGTTGAAGCATTTTTACACCTGCTACACCCAAACCACTTGTATTTGCCTGTCTGAGGGGGTTGTAGCATGCTTATTATTTTTGCTGTAGTGCATGTGTAAAGGTTTGAGTGTTCTAAAATGATGTTCATGTTATTACAAGTAACTCTTGATTTTTCATCTCAGTGGGTTCAGACCACTGCAGAATCCTTGAAGCACTGTGATGCTCGGATGGTTTTTATGGGAGAGGGGGAAGGAAGCTCGTCTCCAGAGGGAGTAACTAATTATCCGTGGGATTTGTTTTCCTTTCAGCGGTGGGTGTCTGAGAAGTTCATTGTCGAGGGCTTAAGAGAGTTCGAACTGTTTGGAGGTAAGTCATTAGGTGACGTCAGAAATATTTTATATTAGCTGCGAAGTCTGTCAGTTTGGTTGCAAATATGTATCTTAACAGTAGAAAAGATTAATAAATCCGGTTGTAGCACCAGGTCTGGTTACTCCAGCTGGCTGAGGTGTAAAGTTACTGTGGAAGTGTCCAAGATCCAGCAAGTTACTTGCAAATCAGTTTCCTGTTGATGCCGGACTGTTTGCACAGCCCGCAGTCTCTCTTTCATAGCATAACCCCTTTTTTCCAGCAGAAGATCGATGTGGGCTGTGGGAAGGTTATTTACACTTTGTGAGTTATTTACACTTCTGGGTTTTGGGTGTTTGAGGACAGCTCCCCCCGCGCGCTGTGGCAGAGCGGGCGGCTCCTCTCCTGCTCTGTGCCCAGCACACAGCCCTGCCCACCGAGGGTGGGAAGAGTGGGAGCACAGGGAGGGTGTCTGGGTCTTGAGCTTCCAGGAGGAGTGGAAGTCTTGCTGCTGCTTTAAACAACCTTAGAGAGTTTCCTCTGTGTTTAAGGGAAGTAGATATGTCATGTTCGATCGGGTTTAGAGGTATATTTGAAAAAATCATTGTCTTTACGAACAGTAGCACTGTTTGGATCTCTCCAATTCCCATACTTGTTCGTCAGTTTGATTAATTTTAGTGCTGCAACCTTAGTGTAAATTAAATGTCCTTGTCTAAAAAGAAATACTGTATTTATTTGGTATCGAAAAAGTATCGTGCAGGTTATTGACTCAGTTTTCCAACTATATTTTTGATGGGTGTCTGTGGAACACAACATGGTGAACAATTAATTTCTTTACTCCAGAGCAGCCTCCGGGTGACTCTCGGAGAAAAGTAAGTGACTTTTGCAGGCTGTGGTGCTGTGGTTCATTGCATGGAGATTATTCCTTGTGGAAGTTTGATTTTTCTTTTTATCTTAGTTATATATTTCATCTCTGTATTTAGCTCGAAAAGTGTGGAAACAGGTTTCACCCTGGAGCGGAGATTTTGGTGTGTGGTTTTCAAACTATATGTGACAAGACAAACCTTTAAACCTGATCTCTTGGATTTGTATTTGTGTCATCGCCCCCCTAGCCTCCAAGGGTCTTTTTTTTTTTTTTTTTGAGATGATTTAGCTCTGATTCTTCAGAGATGCTCCTCTCATAACCCTCTTCTAGGATAAAAGGAAGAGCATAGTTTATGGGACTTTGGAAAACGGGGCCTGAAACATCAAACTGACCATCCTGTGATTTCCAGTTCGAGGTGACTTTACCTCCTGTTGTCTGGTCGTCCTCAGAACCTCTTAAAAACTAAACCCACTAGCAAACACGTTCAAAAACCTACAGCCAGAACGTGGCGGGCGAGAACTTTACCTGGCAGGTTTTTGTGGCACAGGCCCTGGCCGCTCACGGTCTGGTCCACGAGGGACGATGCTCACGGAGTCACACAGCTTACGGTAGAATGTGTTCGTCCAAGTGATTTCCCACCTGCCCGTCCTGTGCCGAACCACCGGTGGGCAGGTGCCGCTCTCGTTTAAGCTAATTACAAGCCCGAATTAAGTGTGATTCGATTGTAACTGTGTCAGCTCAAGCTGCTTACAATTGGGTTTTGTGCCAGCGCCTGTAATTTCCTGGCACAAACAGAGCTGAAAACGTGAGATGTACGTGAAATGTTTTGTATCACGTCGAGAGAATCCACCCCTCTGTAACGTGCTGTGTGTGTGTGCTGGGCTGGAGCACAGCCAGGGGAGCGTCTGCCTCAGGTACACGTTCGCTCGGGGTTTGTCACCTCTGCCGTGGTGTTGCTGGCCCTTACTGTCATTTTGATACCTACATAAAAGCTTATTTTTTCTGGCAGGGCTGCAGAAAAAGGTAAATAATTTGAGGAAAAGGAAGGGAGGAAAATTTTTGTGGCTCATGCTGAAAGTGAGTGAGAGAATGAGGAGGTGGCGCGGAGGGCAGCAGAACAAACCCGACCGTCCTTCCGCCTGGCTCCAGTGAATGTCATTTGGCTTTACTGGCATTACCTGTTAAATTCCCCAGATTCTCTTACGGCTTTTGGAACAGTAGTTGCCTTTCAAAGATTAATTTCCTTAAATCAATCTCAAATTAAAATCAGACTGACAGCCCGGAAAGCTGCCTCTGACTGGATGTCAGGCCACAAAGCTAGTCCTACGTGACGTCATTTTGCAGCTGCTTTTGCTTTGACCATACACCAAAAATTGTCCTGTGTGAAACCGCTGAGGAGCTTTGTTGCGGTATTTCATAAATGACATTTCAGTTTAATTGTTTTTTTTCTTTGAAAGAAAACCTCTGGTGTGATATTGATAAATTTCTGGTAGAGCTCCTTTTGCATTACCTCAGTTATTGCTCACTGCTAACGTGAAGAGAGGCGAGTGAAGGCTCACCTTTCCGATGTACTGGAAGACTCTGAAAAAGGGAATTTACCATATTTTTCCATTACTGTCAAAACAACCCCCACCATTAATAAGATTAAATTTATTTAATTTTTTTGCATCTGTTTTGTTGGCTTATGCTATTTCTGGAGTGGACTTTACTAAAGCAAACCCACTTACCTCTTGCTCAGCGTTTCACCAGCTGTCATTGCTCCATAACGCTGCTTGTCAGAGCCCCCCGCGTCCCTTCCCTCGGCGGTGCCTTTCTGCTTCAGAGGTTCCCATCTGCCTGCGTGTCTCTCCTGGCAATCTTGCTGTTGACAGGAACGTGTGAAATTGCTGGAAGAAGCAATGAATGACACAACTGAGGTCAGAATTGACAGGTGTCTTTAGCAGAGGCTTGAAATGGTGCACGGAAGGTTGCTGCCTGTTCTCCGCCAAGCAACAGCGCTGTGTAGGGTTAGGACTAGAAGAACAGGGACCTGGGACTGCTGAGGTTGCAGGGGTTAGTGCTCTGAAACAGGACTGAGCTGCTGTGCTAGAGTCTGAGCTGAAATTACACCCGAAATTTTGCCTTTTCCCTGAACTGAAAAGTACACCTATTTTAGAGGCGGGCAGAGAGGTCGGTGTGTGCTGCTGACAGTCACTTAGAAAGGTGGCGCTTGGGAAGCCCGACTGCTCCCCTCCCACGGTACACCTAGGGACACAAAGGTAGCTTGTGGTACGCTCGGGTCTGTGCTCGTGGCACTGCATTTACCCCGGACTGAGTGTAGAACAGCAAGTTCCTTGTTTTTCAGCTGTCACTGTGTTGTGTTCACCTTTCAGAGGAGGGAAGAAGAGTATTTGCTGTCACCGTAGGAAAACGCACGAGCCCTTTCTGCTTCGTGTACCGTGAGAAAAGGTCTGATAAAGGGCATGCAGCTGATGAAGAATGAGGTGGAAAAAATGAGCTGGAGTCCCAAATGTCAGGGGAGTTAATGTGCTGGAAATTGGAGATAACTGAATGTCACCGTAGACACCACATAAATCTGGTTCCCCATTAGGATGCTCTCCTTGTGACCTTGGGGTTTGAGGGAGCTGGAAGGTGTAGTGGAACTTGTGAGGACACTGAAGTTTGGCTTAGCAAAACCCTGCTTGGAAAGGTCTGTGTGACCTAGATAAAGCAGAGAGCTCCGTGGGGGCTGTAGTGAAGAAAAGCTGTCAGGCTTGGGCGTGCTGCTCCCCTGGGTGCTGCGGGGCCTTTTCTTTTCTGTAAGCACGAACGCTTTGCAGTTACCTTCTTGCTTTCATTTGGAGCTTCTCTTTTCATGTGTGTCTGATCTGCACATCTTGGGCTGAGCTGGTTCATCGCCTCTGCTGTTCAGCTACGCGGCGTCGGCTGCGCTGGGCTCACGGCAGGGGGGGAGGCGGAAAGCA
>NW_010421848.1:9747-12494 GCF_000710305.1 Buceros rhinoceros silvestris | reverse complement strand
AGCTATGCGGCGTCGGCGGCGCGGGGCTCACGGCAGGTGGGCAGCCGAAAGCCAGGAGCCCCCGGTCAGCCAGGAACGCTGGTGCCACAGGGCAGAGAAGGGCTAGAAAGAAGCTTCCCTCAGGTAACAGGATGGTGGCACAGAGGTTTGTAATTAGTGGGAGAAAGGTCGTTACTATAAAGCAGTGCTTAAGCTGTCCTGGGGAGTAGTAATTGGCTTTATCCAAATACTCCTAAAGAAATTCTGACTTACAGTAATTAAGAGACAGATGTCTGGACCTTCTGAAATGAGGCATCTCCTGGATTTCAATCGATAAATAACTATTTAAAGTTATTCTAACAGCAATTAAATTCTCTTCTCTATATTCGGTACTGTCTTCTTTTGAGGTGTATGATAACATACCAGCAGATGATTTATCCAGCACATGATCTTTGTTTCTTTTGACCTGACTTAATTTTTTTTCTCCCCAGACAAATGAGGCGAGCTCCGAGTCGATAGCTTCTTCCCCAAAACGGGACACCATGAGCAACTTCCTGCCAGACAGCAGCTGCTACGAGTTGCTCACTATCATAGGTAATACCAGAGGGTCAGAAGAATGCTTGGCAAAGGAGATGATAAGAATTTATTGGCCTCTTCTTGATTGATTGCTTAATTAGATGCCTGTCCTCTTTGATTTAAAATCAACTCAGTAAAAACAAGACGCCAGTCCTAAAGGCTTCCAACTGAAAGGGGCATGTGTTGGGTTGGCGATACTGAGTGTGGTGTCAAAGTCAGCAGAAGCAGCCTGAAACCTGTCCCTGTCCTTGGTGGGGCTGTGGCCTAATAGTTTTATTTCTACCTCGGTTCTGAACTTGAGCTAATGTTACTGGTGAGGCGGATCGCCCTTGATGGGATACGTGCCAAGGAAGGTGGTATCTGATGGAACAATTACTCTCATAAGGCCAAAAATAGTTCCAGTAAATGAGAGTAAAGATGATTGAAGGGTCAAGGGCTGGAGGAGCTCTCCAGAAGCGTGTGGATGCAGAAGAATTGCTGAAAATTTAATGCCTTTTCTTTCAGGCAGAGGCTTTGAAGACTTGATGGTGGTGAACCTGGCCAGGTATAAACCCACAGGAGAGTACGTTACAGTCAGAAGAGTGAACTTGGAGGCCTGCACAAATGAAATGGTCACGTTCTTGCAGGTAACGCGAGTCCACTAATGCTATAATGCAAGCCAGCCAGAGCAGTGTTTATCAATACTGTGGTCTTAGTTCTGCATTTACTGAGTTGAGTCAAAATATCTTTTTTTTATTATTATTTTAGGGGGAACTTCATGTTTCCAAGCTCTTCAACCACCCTAACATCATGCCCTACAAAGCAACTTTCATAGCTGACAATGAGCTGTGGGTGGTGACATCTTTCATGGCCTATGGTAGGTGGAGAGGGAATACCTTTGACTGTCATATTCTGTGAAATCAAACTTGAGAGGTGAAGTATCCTCGGGTTTGGGTTGTTTGGGGTTTTTTTTTTCCTGGCCATTTAAGAGGTGTTTTGTTTCTTTCTAGGTTCTGCAAAAGATTTAATCTGTACCCATTTTATGGATGGGATGAGTGAACTGGCCATTGCATACATCCTCCAGGGCGTGCTGAAAGCACTCGACTACATCCACCATATGGGCTATGTGCATAGGTATTGAAAAACCCCAGATGATCTATTTTCCTTCTGTTGGAAGTTCTCAGAAATACTGTTCGTTGTTAGAGCAGAGCGGGTGGTTCACCAACAGTCATCCTGGGGATGCTGTTGACGTTTTGCTGATGTTTTACTGTTTTTATTTCCAGGAGTGTTAAAGCCAGCCACATCCTGATCTCTGTAGATGGGAAGGTTTTCCTCTCTGGCTTGCGGAGTAACCTAAGCATGATCAACCATGGGCAGCGACTCAAAGTTGTTCATGACTTCCCCAAATACAGCATCAAAGTCCTGCCTTGGCTCAGTCCTGAGGTCTTGCAGCAGGTATGTTTACAAAACTATAATCAAACTGCTAGTTTTTAGTGGTATAAGGTATCTCTGTATAATTTTCTGAGTTCTTACGGCACGTTCAGGAGGCGTCTGGGGGGGGACACAACAAAAGCCACAAGATATTTTTTTCTCCTCTCGAGCTCTATCCTTTGTTTCTGTTCTTTTCACCTTAAAACCAGTAGCCCCCAGCAAGGAGAAACTGGTATCGCTGTCAAAAGGGGCAGTTGCTGAGAAGCCCGTGTTACAACATTGTCTCTTTTTCCAGAGGAGGGTGTGAGAATGCCAGGAAGAGGGAGAGGCTGGAAGAAACAGATTTGGGGCAGGCGCAGGGCCAGGAGGGGGAATTTGATCTATTTGACAAAACGGTTTCCTTGTAGGTGGCTCTTCCAGGTGGTCCCGTTAGCAGTGTTACGTTAGGTGCCCGTTACCCAGAGACGGGTGATGCCACCCCTGCCAGTGCCTGATTGCGCTGAAATAAATGTTGCCCTTAACTGTGTGTTTTAATGAACAAAAAAACCACCACCGCAATAATCCCGCCAACGCGCAGTCCTACTATTTCTCCTCTAATTATTTGGGTTTGCGCTTCTGCCTATCGAATCACGAGCGTTGCCCGTGGTCTATAACGTTCAAGTCCACAAGGCTAATTCTTCTATTCTTCTAGAATCTCCAGGGTTATGATGCAAAATCTGACATCTACAGCGTGGGGATAACAGCCTGCGAGCTGGCAAATGGCCACGTACCATTTAAAGACA
>NW_010421848.1:7865-9349 GCF_000710305.1 Buceros rhinoceros silvestris | reverse complement strand
TGAGCTGACCATGAAAACCTCCCGTTCAAGCGCTAACTATGGGATGGGCGAGAGCATGGCTACTAGCAACGTGCGAGCGGCCAACGGAGAGCCAACCCTGCACCCCTATCTCCGGACCTTCTCCACCTACTTCCATAACTTCGTAGAGCAGTGCCTCCAGCGGAACCCCGACTTCAGGTAACGCCAGGCGGAAGCTGCTCTTCACAGAGCTGCACTGTTGTAGGGCTGATGAAACCACGAGAGCCAGCAGAGGCTGGTCAAAGCTCTTTCCAAAAGTGGAGCGGGGGGGAGGAGAGAGGTTCAAGGGTGTAAAACAAGAGCAGAGTTAACACTTGGAGCACTTCCTACGGAAGAATTACTTTTTGACCTACTTTGGGGGGTTGAGTGTTGCTACTTGTCAGGAAAATAAACTGAACAACGTGCGTTTGAGACAGCGTTCTCCCAGTTTCCATCGCTGCGAATGTCTAGCAGAGGATACAGATGGGAAGTGAGCAAGAACTCTGTTTTCCTCTCTAGTGAGCGTGAGGTCGTCTTTAGCCACGACAAACTTCTCCAACAGACCACGCTGTTCAGAAACCCTCCTTTGACCAAGTGTTGGGGTATACAAGTAGTAACTTGTGCAGAAGGTTGAACTGTTGCCTAAGACATCACATAGACATCATAGACAGTGCTGCTGGTTACAGACGGGAGCTAGATGGCCTGTAGCCGAGACGTGAGAGGCAGGAAGGACCCTGTTCCCTCCTTTCTTCCACTACCTGACTTTAAACACTGACGCATTTCCTTGGTGGTTCCTTTTTTCTCCCTCCCTTCTGCAGGCCAAGCGCAGGCGCTCTGCTGAATCACCCCTTTTTCAAACAGGTAAGGAACTCGTTGAACGTGCAGATAAAGAACAGAGGCTTTTCTGTAGTTGTCTTGCTGTGTCACTGAACCTGGGGGTGGGAATGTCAGGCTGCTGGATTTTCTGTCATCAGGAAGGATTGAGTTAGTTTGGTGACTAATTGCAGTGCAGCCTGGTGAACCTCACATCCTGCTGGCAGGGACGGGCTGTTCTCAAACCATCTCATCCTTACCTGAACAGAGGATGTCAATCTGCTGGTCCCATATGCCAGAATTTATTTGCCTACAGACTGTTGAGTACTGGGACAAGGTCCTAACCTGGTCCCTACTGAGACCCTCCTGAGGTGACTCGTGTGGCGCTTACAGCTGTCTGGCAGGTTGGCGAGCTCCAGCCCTGGCAGGGGAAGAGGCAGAGGCTCTCCTGCCCCTGAGATGATTTGTCTGGCTTGCTCTGAGCTGAGGGTTAGGGTGGTGCTTGACTGAGGGGAGCATCAGGACCAGAGCACCCGAGCGCTGCTGAGAAGGCTGCGTGCCAAGTACTTTCCTGCTCCGAGATGCAGCACGAGAGCGCTGCAGGCTCCCTCGGTGCAGGCAGGAGGACAATCCTGCGTTCTTCCTTCCTGCCTGAAACCACACACTGTTGGGGG
>NW_010421848.1:6862-7702 GCF_000710305.1 Buceros rhinoceros silvestris | reverse complement strand
CTCCTTTGCAGATCAAGCGCCGCGCTTCTGAAGCACTCCCTGAGCTTCTGCGCCCCGTCACCCCAATCACCAACTTTGAAGGGACGCGGCCCCAGGATCCCAGCGGCATTTTCGGGCTTGTGTCAAACCTGGAGCAGCTGGATGTCGATGACTGGGAATTCTAGAAGAACAGGGACTGTACCTGGTTCTGGAGGAGCTCTCTGGACATTGTAATTTACTGGTCCTGTTCAGAAAAGGTGACGAATGTTACACGTGGAACAGTTTACAGGCCTTTGGGAAGGCACTTCAGCTGCCCCTTTACTTAAGTAGTAGCCTGGAAACAAAAGCACAGACCTGAGCTGGAAAAGGATCAACCCCAGGGAACTGCGACGTGTTCCAGGTGGTGCAGTGCCCAGAGCCCCACCTCTTGCAGCTGAGCACTGGGCGATCACTTGAACGGGTTGAGTGAGTGTGTTTAGTCTCTATTTAAAGTTTTTCTAAAATTCACTGGCTTCCTCCTGTCACAGCTGAAAGCTGCATGTCCCGACCGTCTTAGGTTCTTTCTCTTTTAAGGGTGCCTTAAAGTCATGGGGAGGCAGGCAGCAGCACTTGGTGTTGGGCGTTCTCTTACAGCTCAGATGCTCAGATGAATGTTACGGTGGCGTCACAGGGTACGTCTCAAGGATGGGGGGAAAAGGAATTATGGTTGTAAATTTAGCCCCTGCTTTGTGATGGAAAATGGGAGATCAAAGACAACCCGGTTCCGTTCCAGGCACTTGCGCTGCCTCGGCCCTTCCTCTGCAACACCTGCAGTTCTGGGCAGCTTTTGCGGACTCTGATGCTGAGCGCTCTGGACTCCAG
>NW_010421848.1:4724-6752 GCF_000710305.1 Buceros rhinoceros silvestris | reverse complement strand
CTGGCTGCCTGGATCAGCGCAGCCAGCGCGGGAACTGCACCAGCTTTATCCCCGCAGCGCGTCTAGCTGAGCCTGCCTGGAGCTGGGCTGTTTCACGCAGCATGTAATGTTCACACCGGCTTCCCAGTGACCTGCCCCGGCATGGAGGAAAACTGTTGACTTTGATGTAGAATCCTCTTGCTCACGACTCCTCTTTGAACATCATGTACAGAATTAAGCCTTTGCTTGCCATTGCTGTTCTGCCTGCCCTGACTGGACGACAGGTAAAAGCTTCCTGCTCCCCTGGGCTCGTGGCTGTGTGACTCTGCCCCGCTGCTGCGGCAGCTCTGCCCCATTCCATGGTGTGTGTTTTTTGGAGATGTTTTTAAGGCTCTTAGTTCGACCCTTCCAAGGACTGTGGGTGCTTTCTACACTTCAGTGAAGCACTGAGAATCCAGTCCTGGGGGGTGGTTGATGGGAGCAGTGGTGCTGTCAACAGGTCCTTGTGTTTATAAACTGTACTTGAACCCAGATGAAGTTTGTTACTCTAGTTTTTTGCCAAAACAAATAAAATATTTCTGAAGTTGTTTTTTTTTTTTTAAAGTCTGCTCTTGCTGCAAGATGCTGGAGCGGGTCACAAGTGAGGACAGAGGCTGCCTGTGCACTTACTCTCTCCTCCTTTCCGTACCTGGCCCTGCAGCTGGCGAGGGAACACACCCGGCCCAAGGCAGTTGCTGCCCTGCAGCTCACCGCAGCAGCTGGCGGCACTGGGAGGTGTGGCTGCCTTGGTGTTTCAAAACTGTGTTTCAACTGCAGCGAGAAGCTGCAAACAACTGCTCTTGCTCTTTCCTGAGAGGGGCAGTGGAAGGCTCCTTCTTCCAGAGCAGGGGTGGTGTCAGGGCAGGCTACAGCAGTGAGGACAGGCCACATCTGCTTCCTCCTTAGGGGGTCAGGTTAGTCACCTGATGTAATTTCATTATAGTTAGATGTTAATTTCCTGATGTGTCTTTAAGCCTGCAGCTTGTACATGTCCTCATCCCTCTCCCACAAGCCTGGACTGAATCACTGGTATGAAGAGCAAGAAGCAGCACAGCACCACTCCCAGCATTAACCCTCAGGACCAAGCTGGTGCTGTGCTGCAGCCATTGGAGGAGGTGGGTTTCCTCACCCAAGAGGGATTGGGCAACACCTGTGGACTCTCCTGAAGTTCTAAACGCTTTTGAGTTCTCCCAGGAAGCAGGAGGCAGGCAGAAAAGCCTGGGAGCACACTGAGCTGTAACAGATCACAAAGAACAGCAGCACTCAAGCCTGCTCCCCCTGAGTTAGCATTTACAGGGTGAAGGATGAAAGTACAAGCTATTATTTCTTACCCCTTCCCATGCTTTCAGCTCACTAAATGCTTGGAGATTGCAGACCTACCCTAGAGATGGTTTTACGCTTACACAGCAGTAGGAAGCACGCAGGATCAGTGCGAAGTTAGGAGTGAAACAGCAGCACCTTGGCCAAAACCAGAAGTTGTGATGTAACTGAAGGCACAGCCTCCTTCCCCCCGCGCAGTGCTGCACTGGGGGGGCAACTGCCGGGGTCCTGCTGGGGGCAGACGGCTGTACTCAGCCCTAGCTCTGGGCTCTGACCTTACCTGTTGTGTCTTGTGCCTTCACAGAGCCACGAACGAGTTGTCCAGCAGAGTCAGGACACTTTTAGTGCCTGCTGGTTGGATACACGTGCACTGGCTACAGCTGCTGCGAGCCTTTTTTCCCCCCCCCGAAAGCTTTATTCGGCTAGATACAAAACAGGGTGTGGGCTACTGCGGGTCCTCTCCATGGTCTGAATGCTGCTGCTTTTCTGCCTCCTCTTCCTCTGCTTTGTGTTTTTCCAGTTTTGCCATGAGCTCTGAAAAACAGGGATAGGCAGGATGAGACCCCGGTGCAGGGGCTGTCCTGCACCAAAGCCGGGTGCCCAGGTCCTGCACGCTCCCATCTCCGCAGGAACCGGGGCCGCTACCAAAACCCACCTGCCTGCAAAAAGGCTCAGCGAGGAGCTACCCTG
>NW_010421848.1:0-4676 GCF_000710305.1 Buceros rhinoceros silvestris | reverse complement strand
GCGATGACCGGCCACGGCTCCCAAAACCCACCTGCCTGCACAAAGGCTCAGCGAGGAGCTACCATGGTTTGCTGAGTTTGGGGCATCAAATGTTAGCACCAGGAGCCACCAGTGCGGTACTGACCAGCCAGCTGGAGCATGAGGCAAAGCTGCTGCCCCTGCACCCATGGCACGTCCCCGCTACCCTCACCAGTCCCGCTCCCCCAGTTCCCCACCTGGGCAAGCACGGACGCTCATTTTGCACCCACAGAGCCACCCAGGCCCTGATTTAGTGTCTCCCGGCACTGAAGGAAGCTCTGCTGGCAGCCAAGAGGTGTGAGCTCCAGCTTAGGGCCAGGCCCAGCACCAAGAAGACACCTCAGGAGCTGGTGCCTTTGCTGCTGCTGCCGCCGCACCCAGCGAGCGCCCTCTCTCCTGCTGGTGTCCGTTACCTTTTGCTGGGTTGAAGACCCCATTGGTTTGCTTGTCACAGACGTAGCAGCGCTGCGATTTGCGGTAATGCTGGAGGGCGCAGCTCTCACAGAAGTAGTGCCTACACCTGCACGGAGAGATCTGTGTTACTGCAAGTCATCAGGTGCAATCACAGCGTCCAGGAGTTCAAAATCATTGACTCCCGGTCCCCTGGGGATGTGAAGGTGAGCAGAGCTTCCTCATGAAAGGTTCCAGCATTGCCGCACTGATGCGGAGCGATGGCACAGCCACCAGTGAGCTCTTCCGGACAGCAGGAACCCAGCAAGTCATCCAGAGGGTGATATCCACACTGTACCCCCTGCCTGCTCCTCATCCTCACCAAGCTCTTGCCTTCCCCATGTTTTGTGTCTCTGCTCACACAATACAGCGTGTCACGTAGCGTCCAGGAGGAACAAAGGCATGGAAACAGAATCTCAAGGTTAAGGGAAGGATGATGGTATGAGGCAGCACCTGTGGAAACGAAGAAGGTGCTTGGACAGCAAAGGCTTGAGCTCCATTCCAAGGAGATGCTCCAGAGGCAGTTATGAGACTCCCTGGTTATCGGAGGATTTCCCCACCCACCAGCCCCTGGGCAGCATTTGTATTTCCCTCGACAGTGAATGAGGAGTGAATTGGAGGGACAGCACACTGGGCTCCTCATACCAAAACAACCACTTACTTGGTGACCACGGGGTTCTTGAAGGAACTTCTGCAGATGAAGCATTTGAAAGGCATATCCTCCTCATCGCTGCTCACCTCGTAGTTCTCCTCATCTGCAGGACAGAGAGTTAACCAGACTGGAGCAAGAGCACCAGCAGCCAGCCCAGCCCACGCATGAGGCATGAAATATGGAGAGGGCACGGCAGGTGGGACTGAATCTCTGTGGGAAACAATGGAGCTCTGGCATCTGGGTGTTGCTGATGTCAGAAACACATGTGGGACTGAGATATAATTAGGCCTAATGAACCAGCGTGCTCGTTGCTCATCTCACCCGCGCAAATTCTTTTCTATCTATCTCACCCACTCACTGTTATGAAGAGATAGATCCTCCAGCCCCCTCCTGTTTTTCAGATTTTCTTCCAAACCAGCTGCCACCAAACTCTGGCTGCAACCGAAGAGAACCCCCTGTTCCCCCCAACAGCAGAGTGGTTCACGAGCAACACTCCTCAGCCTTGGGCTGCAGCTAAGACACCGTGCGTGAGAAATCACGCGGTGTCAGAGCAGGGAAGTGTCCCGCCTCCTGGGCACCTGGAGGGCAGGAGATGGTCACAGCTGCCCAGCTGGCTGCTGGGACAGCAGTGGTGTCCTTTCAGAGAGAGGGAATCAGTCTCTCTGGTGGTGAACAGTGGTCACCTGAGAGCAGATCTGCTCCGCACTCTCGGTGGTTCCTGGCCATACGGTTATCCTGCAGCTTTGCAATTCTGGCTAATACCAATGCGACCCCCGGCCCAGGCGGCTCAAGACGGCACAGGACTCATTTCATTCTTAGTGAGGCACTATCCCTGCGCCACGTTCACTTCAGGGCACAATAAAGGGCAGGACCTGGTGGCCACATCCACTGTTACCTGGGCAGAGGGAGAGCAGAGGGGAGGTGCCGTACCATTGACTCCATACCGGCCTTCATCCAGTTCCCGCTCGATCTGCCAGCCGTGCTTGTAGTCCGAGCGGTCGTGGAGGAATTTGCAGCTGTCTGAGCAGCACAAAGAAAGGGGAATTAACAGCCAGGCTGTGCGGGGCCGAGCGTGAGCAGGGCACAGCTCATCCGGGGGCAACCCGAGCTCTGCCCAGCAGCAGGAGAAGCCTGACTGCTTCCCCCACCAGGGCAGCGCCGAGCTCCTGGAGCAGGCGCAGGATCCCTGCACCACCCCGACAGTTCCAGTGGGAACACACACGGGGAGTGGGACAAAGAACAGGAAATCCCATCCCTCACACGGCCTCAGGGGCCAGAACACCCGTGGGAATGTGGGTCACCAGAACAGCCCCGAGGTCCCTCCCAGGACCCTCGTAACCCCTGACTGGAGGCCAGCAGAGCCTACACAAATGACAGGAGCGCTACAGAAAGCGGCTCTACAGCAGCGTCACACACCAGCTCTGCAAACAGGCGCCCCTCAGTCGGTGCGTGCGCACACACGGGATCCCTCTGCACATCTGTCACGGCACGTGTGCCGCTGCAAGCAAGACCCGCTCACCTCCGAAGCCACAGAACCCGGTTTCTTTGTAGTCCTTGCAGATGTCGGGCTGATAGTCCCATCGCACCGTGGCCCGCAAGTGCTCCGGAGCACGGATGGGTCCTTTCCTGAAAGAGTCAGGGACGAGGCTCAGACTGGCTGCGGTGGAGAAGGCCCCTGGGGGGCCACGTTCAAGCCCAAAACAGGTGCTTTGCGGCTGGTGCCTGAGCTCCTCTGTGGTCCCAGCCCTGTGAGGCTCACCCCAACCTACCTGACCATCCCTGAAGAGGCATTTCCCATCGATGTGTCCTTGGGCTTCACATACTTCTGGTAGTTGTTGATACCACGGTAAATTTTATCATCTTCCTTTCCTCTCAGCTCCTAGGAAAGCAGAAAAAAGGCGATTAAGGATCAGCAAAGCTCCATGACGCAGATTATCTTCACCACTCTGACAGCAGTCTCCCTTCCCAGTCCTGCCTGCCTTAATACCGAGGTGCCAGTAAAGCCAGGGAATTGCCCCGTTTCCAAGGGGCGCCTCAAATTTCCAGGCAGGAAGAGACTCGAACTCCTCTTGGTGTGCGGAAGGGGATGAATAAAGCACTTGTATACCAGCTCTTCCAGAGCAAGGCTGGCTCACCTCCTGGATTTTCTGGCTGCGCTCGAAGATGGCCTGGGCATCTTTCTCCTTCTCCGTGTCCAGTTCATACACTGCTGTGGCTCCCATGTCTTCTGGGCCAACAGGTTTCTGAAAAGCAAGAAGAGTTTGTGACAACAGCGAAGAGAAAACCTGTACAAGACAGAGAGCTCCTTGGCTACCTGAAGGGGTGGTCACAGGGCAAGCCACCAGCTTCTGCTGTCCCTCAGCACCTGCCAGGGAGAATCCCCGTGAGCTGGATCCAGCCCACAGCTTGCAGAGGCCCAACTACCCCCTGCTCCTGCGGCTTAGCCTGCAGAGCCGGGAAACTCTTGGCCTTACTCCTTCACGCTCAGCTTCGCTGGGAGCTGAACTCAGGGCTCCCATGTCCAGCACTTCAACCACGAGACCATCCCACCCACACCCAAGCTGCTACTCCTGAGCTTTTAACCCGGCTGTGGGTGGCTTAGATCCAGTTTTAACAGAGTGATCTGGTTTAGATCCCTCTTTAATGGGCTGAACAGACTCTTAGTGCTGGGTTTTATCGCATTGTCAGGAACAGCTGCACAGAAACCAAAGAACAGTTCCAGCCAGCCTCAGTTAAAACCAAATCCAGCTTAGGTGCCAAAGGCTTCTGGAGCCCCAAAGCTGTCACCTCCTCCTGTGCCCTTCCCTTCTCCCACAGCAGGGAGGGCTGACAACGCGCTGCCCCCCTCAGCAGCGGAGCAGTGAACAGTTACAGCACGAGGTTATATTCATAGTCATCGCTAACGTGACAAGGAGATGCCAGTGTGACCCTGCAGCTTTGGCTGGGGGCAGCTGGGCACTATTCCCATCTTACAGAGGCACCGACAGTGAGGAAACAGGGCTGGAAAGGAACATGGGTCAACAGCTGCTTTTAATTCTACTTATATCCTGCACAGGCTCACACGAACGGGCAAACGCCCCACCCCTTGGTCCCTCTCTCTGTAGCTCTTACCCACGACTAGTCACAAGGATAAAGACGGCAGCACCTTCTAAGCCACCTTCAGTTCCTTATGAAGGAAAGTGGTCTAAAACTGAGACCACGAACCCAGCAGTAGGACAAACCTGACCCAAGTGCTCCCTCTCCTGAAAATTTTGTGTGATTTTGGGCAAGTCCAGTGGCACCTTGCAATTTTAATTCCCACCTCTCAGAGGGAAAGGTCAGCCTTGGATGCAGGCGGCATCAGGAGAACACACGACCTCAGAGCCCAGAACCACCTTCTTGCCCAGTCCTTACCGCCGACCTTGTTGACTTGTAAGTGACTCCGATCTCCTTTGACGGATCCTCGTCGTCGCTGCTGCTCAGTGCGTACGCGGTCTTCTCCTTCGTGCATCGCCTGGTCTGAGGGGCAAGAAGGCAGCAGGTGTGAGGAAGGCTCCGGCGCCGTGCCCAGCCGCAG
>NW_010421847.1:5146-6458 GCF_000710305.1 Buceros rhinoceros silvestris | reverse complement strand
CACCCGCCCGGGGCCTGGGACACACGCCAGGCTGGGGAGGACGGCCATGGCCCAGCCAGAGGGCACGCCGCAGCCCCATCGCCCCGGGGAGCCTCGCGGATGGCAGGGAAGGCACAGAAGTTATTACTGGGCAGGAGAAAGAAGAGATGAAATTTTAAAAAAACCTTAAAAAAATCGGTATTTTCTGACGGGAACGTCAGAGCGGAGCTTTGAAACGCATCACCCACACAACCAAAACGACGCAGAATAATGGTCAGAATAACACGGAAGCCGAAGGGGGCTTTCCCCCTCCGCGCTGGGAGCCGAGTATGGAAACGGTTAAGTCTCCCACCAAATAAATCAAAAGTTCAAGGCTGCAACATACCACGCCGTATTCCCCCTCTGCCCGTGACAAGAACCAGAGAGCCCCCGAAATCCCAAGCATCCTGCGCGGGGTCTCCGCCGGCGCTCACGGGTTACACGCTCGGGGTCAGCGGCGCGGACCTCAGCGGCCACATTCATTTCCTGAGCGGGGCACGTCCCCCTGCCCATAAAGCTAATCAGAGCTTCCTCGCCGCGCGGCCACGGCCGCTGGTTTCCATTAGCCCCTCTGCTGCCAGGTGCCGCTAATAAGGCCCATCAGCGAGAAACAAGAGCTGCCGAGTCGTCTTCGGGCTCTGGAAGCGATCACGGGCAGAGTTCGGGGGCTGCCACCTTTTTTGCCTCCTCCCTCCCCCCTGGTTTTCTGCTTTTCCTCCTTCTTTTAAAGTTTCGGTTGCGGTGGAACATAAATTGCCCAATGCTTAAAATAAAAAACAACCACTGTATCAGGCGACCAAAATTAACACTAATAACATCTCGCGGAGCACTTGGGATCCGATTTATCACATTTATTGCTTTAATGGTATCCTGCATCTGCTTCTCACTGCGACGCGCCAAGCAGTGCCAACGCGCCTAATGGCATCGGCAGCACAAAGCTTGGTGAAGGCGGGCAAGGCGGGCAGGGAAGGAGCCAAACCCCGGGAAATTTCCCTGTGTGGTGACTTAGTCTGCTGCGGTGTTAGCAGTATGGCTCCGCGCAGAGAGCGGATCATGAGGCTACGCACCACAGGGGCTGCTGGGCACTACAGCCGGGATCGGGACCCCACGGGAAGCTGCATGTCCCCAGGCAGGAGCATTTCGGATCGGCAGGAGCATCGATCCCTGGTCCTGCGCGCCTGGATGCAGCCAGGTAGATCTGCTGCTCCTCCGCACCTCAGAAATGGCGGAGGAGGGCAAAATCCCCCAGAGGGGGGAGGGGGCCGGCCAGCAGCCAGGGGGGAAGGGCAAGCCT
>NW_010421847.1:4082-4603 GCF_000710305.1 Buceros rhinoceros silvestris | reverse complement strand
GGGTGTCGTGGTGCCGAACCAAAGCCGCTGATGAGTCGTATTGGATTGTGTCCCCACGCACTGCCTTCCCTGTTGCCATCGACATTAAAAAAGAGAAACCACATCTATATTTTATAAAGTTTTAAGGTATTTAACTCCCTGATGAAAAATTACTCTGGGCTCGGCGTGGCACTCGCGTTGCTGCTCAGGAGGTTTCCCTTCACACAAGCAAACCCAAAAAGGGCCGCTGAACTATGGCTTTTTGGTCTGCAATTAGAAGCGACGATCGATACTAACATTAGATTAAGTTTGAACTTTGCTGAACCTAGAAGGAAATCTTTTATAAAAAAAATTAAAGAGTTGCCGACTCAATATACACTCAATTAGTCAAAATCGCAAGCTCGGTAAAGAAGAAAAAAAACCGGATCACGCAGCAGCAGCCGGTGGGTTTGGGGACCTGAAAACCCTGATCGGAGCCGGCACCAAGGCTTGTGGCCACCAAAAGGTCACATCCCAGTGCTCTGTGCTCGCCTGTGCTGTGA
>NW_010421847.1:2634-3915 GCF_000710305.1 Buceros rhinoceros silvestris | reverse complement strand
CCCCTGGTTCCCCTCCGTCACCCGGGGCCAGCGGCCCCCCGCCACCTCTTGCCAAAGCCCGGCCAGAAGCCAGCCCAGCCCCCCGCTCTCCTCTTCCTGCACGCGTTTCCCATGCTAACGAGGACAGGAACAGCACTCAAAAGGCTCCCAGACTGTAAACATATATATTTATGCTTTTATAGGCGTGTGTGTGTAAACAAACATTCCCTCCGTATGCACTCGCTCGCTCGCGGGAGGGGAGCAGGCACGGTGCTCGCCGGGCTCCCCACAGCCAGAGCTGGGGACGGGTTCGGGCTCTGCCTCTCGCCTGCTGGGGCTCAGCATACGAAAGCTATCGCGCTGGGCGGCCGAGCACCCCACAGCACTGCCCGTGCCGGAGGTGAGTGCCCCTCCCTGGCAGCTGCCCCCAGCCCCCAGCTCGCCGCAGCTGGGAACGACTCTGCTCTGGGCACCTCCGCGCTCGCTTTGGGGTCGGAAAGCAAAACCACAGCAGCAAACGTGCAGCAGAAAGAGGTCAGCGAAAGCTGCCGGTCGACAAGCAGCACCGCGGTGCCCCCGGCACATCCTGCCTGGCTCGAGGAGGGGGTGTCAGGACTGTGGCACGGGGCTCGGGGCCCCCAGACCAGCTCCCCACCAGGCTCCAGAGCAAAGAGGAGCTGGTAGCCAGCACGGTGCAGCTGCCAGCACCACCAGAGCTGCTCCAGCGGAGAGCTGCAGATCCCAGTCCGGCGGAGACGCTGTTTAACAGCTCCATGAATACAATAGGATCCCACAAAGCCTCCCCAAATGGTGATTTTCACAACGCGTTAGAAAGCAAACACTATAAAAAAGCCACCTGAGACCTTGACTGCACACAAACCGCCTCAGATGTAGACTGGGGGGCAGTTCATTTGACTGTTGCCCAATACCTTTCAACAGGGACGGTCTTAGCCATCAGTTTAGAAACGGCTCAAGGGATTTGGCTCGCCCTGTAAAGTTTGCCTTGACTGCACACAAACCGCCTCAGATGTAGACTGGGGGGCAGTTCATTTGACTGTTGCCCAATACCTTTCAACAGGGACGGTCTTAGCCATCAGTTTAGAAACGGCTCAAGGGATTTGGCTCGCCCTGTAAAGTTTGCCAGCGCCAGGTAATCTGTCTGAAGGCAGGAGCAGGCAAACGCAGTTTGGTGCCAGCTGAGGCAATCGCCTTCGAGGCTCACTCAGCTGCATGGTTCGGTCAGACCTGCGGACCCACCGGAGCTCAGCGTGTACCCAGCCGCCCACAAGGACCAGGAATAAT
>NW_010421847.1:2074-2420 GCF_000710305.1 Buceros rhinoceros silvestris | reverse complement strand
AAGAAAGACCCGCCCTTACAGCCCACCCTGCCGTGGGGCAGATTCCCGGCCAGCAGCAGGGGCAGCCCCAGCCTGGCCCTCTCCTGCAGCCACACTGGTCGCTGCTCTTGGGCTCGGAGGGGAAAAGGGAGATGCTCGAGACCATGACAGAAAGGCACGTTAAAATTCTCCCTGAGCCCTCACTGCAGCTCTCCTCCGGTGACGTTCGGTCTGCATCACTGCACGGCCGGGAAGAGCCGCGCCAAGGCAGCTCCGGACACGCTACCGACACGAGCCCCAGCTCTGCCGCCTGCGAGACTGGGAACAAAGCAGAGAGCGGCTGGGCGCACGCGGAGGGGGGGGGGGG
>NW_010421847.1:679-1772 GCF_000710305.1 Buceros rhinoceros silvestris | reverse complement strand
CCCCCTGCTCGCGGGCCGGCAGCTCCAGCTCCGCTGGCAGAGGCACACACCGGCACGGCCACCATCCCTGGAGCACGTTATGCGCATCAGGTCTGATTAACCTGTTGATTCATTAAAAATCTGACACAGTGCACAAGCCCAGGGAGGCTGCGAGCAGCTCCGCGCCACGCCAGTACTGCCTTCCTCCAGGCAGGACGCTGCCGTCCTGCCGCGGGGCTGCAGTCACGGGGGCCAGCGCCGTGCAGTGATCGCAGAAGCACGGCAAGAACCAAGGGCTTTGGGCAGCAATGCCAACTTAGACGTGGCAATTAATGAGGCTCCCGGACAAACTGGGGAGCGAGCTCTGGTCCCCGCTGCCACGATCGGTCAACAACGGAGCTCTGAACTCACGTGCCAATAACAGCCACTGCGCTCCCACCCCGCGGCAGCACCCCACGGTGCGGAGCTCAGTGTCAGCACAAAGATCCCCCCCATCCCAAGCAGCAGAGCCCCAAATCGCATTCACAGCCGCTGGAGGTTCACCCCAAAGCTGTCCCCGCAGGGACAGACCCGCGGCTCCGCAGCCGCACGAGCCCTCTGCACTCGCCCCGGCATTACCCGGCCTGACCTACGTGCCACTTTCTGCAAAGTGCAAATATTTCTTAAGCCGAGAAGCTGAGCGGTGTAAAGCGCCCGGGCTGACAAGGAGCTGCGAGCGAACAACCCCGCGGCTCCGCAGCAGCACGAGCCCTCTGCACTCGCCCCGGCATTACCCGGCCTGACCTACGTGCCACTTTCTGCAAAGTGCAAATATTTCTTAAGCCGAGAAGCTGAGCGGTGTAAAGCGCCCGGGCTGACAAGGAGCTGCGAGCAGCCGTCCCAAATGTCATCGCTGCGGCTGGGGGCGGGGATCTGTGGTCGGGGATCTGGGGATCTCCCCACCTTACCCCGCAGGGATGTGCCGAGTGCTGTCGCAGCAGGGATCAGCTCTTGGCAGAGAGCATCGTGCCTGACCCCACGGCATCCCTTAGCACGCCATTTACATGCAGATCCCTAAACTCAAGGGGTAGCAACTGTGAGCTGTTCAGCGGAGAGCAGGTGGGGAAATCGGCGG
>NW_010421847.1:0-422 GCF_000710305.1 Buceros rhinoceros silvestris | reverse complement strand
AGACCTGGGAAAGTCTCGACAGCTGCCCCTCCATGCGCACCGCTCCCCAGCCTGGTTTTGGGGGACGCGGTGAGAACTCTGTAAGAACTCACATGTGACGCCCGACCAAAACCTGAAATCCTCCGGCGCGATCCCGCCCGCCCGGCACAGAACGCAGCGTCGCGGCTTCGGCACTCACCTGTGCTGCTCGAGGGTCTCGTTGTCCGGCAGCTCAGCCCCGCACACACTGCACTGCTCGCCCAGGGCTCTGCTCTCCGTCTTCATGCCGGCCGCCAGCTCGCCCAGCTTCACCCCGTGCAGGTCCCTGGTGGTCCTCCCCCGCCGGCACGCGCTGGAAGGAACCTTCTGGCATGGCTGCCAGACCTGGGAAAGTCGCGACAGCTGCCCCTCCATGCGCACCGCTCCCCAGCCTGGTTTTGGGG
>NW_010421846.1:42101-50971 GCF_000710305.1 Buceros rhinoceros silvestris | reverse complement strand
AAAGATGTAATCTGAAGACTGGAATTAGAAGCGTTAAGAATGTGTCCCCCTTGTAGAACTTTGCAGAATATGTAATCACTAAGAGGACTGGCAAAACTGTATTGGCATTTGTTTCTTATGAAATGAGTTCCTTTGAGCTGCAGGCTGGGAAAGTAAACTGGAATTGCACAACAAGGCATTTACCAAACATCTGTTTCTTCTCCTTTTATGCCGCCATCTAATTTTTGTTTAAAGTGATGTTTCACCCATGGAAATGGAATTGATTTTGAAACTTTTGCAGGTTCTTATCGTAACTAATTTTTGATAGTGTAGACATTAAAAGACCCTTAAAAGGGTTCTGGTTACAATAAATATTACTTACAGAAAAATAAGGCTATATTCATCTACTTCTGAGATGAAACAGGTGCAGAAATTCCTCCTCCTGCCATCTTGTAAAAGTTGCAGGAAATTCCGTTGTTTACTTGGGTGATCAGAAGCCGTTCCATTTTTTGAGCATTTCTGATGAATTTAATGGTGAATTGGAAGGATTTTTAATTGGTAATGATTGCTTGGGGTACGATTTTCTAAATTTGGCTGTAGTAGAATTATAAATATTCAACTGGTACTAAAGTCCTTTTTCTTCGAAGAGACAGTTGCTGCTTCTGAGATATCGTGTAGGACAAAGAATGTACAGTGGGATCTAGGAAGTTAATTGGCCAACTTTAAAATGATTAGAGGTTGTGATTAATTACTAAAGGTCTGGGTCTTGGGTTTTTTTGTTTTATTCCATATATATTTATGCAAATCTGTATGCAGAACCTAGATATGTCAAGATTGTATTTTTAGTTACTGTGTATAGATACACATAAGCAGCATGTGTATATTGTATGCTTGGTTTTCCCGTGTTATACTGTTAATCCTATCTCTTAGTGCACTGCCATCCATAGTAATTGTGTTTGGCTCATAGCTGTAAAACTATTTCCCTTCAGAATGTGTTTGCTTTATGAGTTCACACAAACCTGTGGTTTGTTTTAATGTAGGGTTGGTGTCAACTCTAAACTGTCCCTTTCTATCCTGTATATGTTCAGGTGTGAATCAGATGATAGTTAAGCAAGATACTTTTGTTTTCTTTTCTGCAGAAGCAGTAGTGAACGATGCTAACAGTGAAAATAAATCAGGAGCTGCTGATGTAGCTGCAAGCCAGCATGTAATGGTGTGTGCCCTCCAGGAACTGGGTAGTCTGGTTCAGAGTCTGAATGCCACTGCATCTCCTCTTATTCAAGAACCCTCTATTGGTACGCAAATAGATTTAAATAGATTAAATTAGACATTTGAACAATGAATATGAAATATTGTTAAATAATAAATTAACATGTAAGAAATAAATTGATGAAACTGGCACTACCTGTAGTATTCCGGGTAGCTATGTTTGTCCAGCTCATTGTGTTTAGTATCCTAACTGGAGGTCAAGTTTGACAAAGTATTAAGCAAGTATTTTGATCGAAGTCTGCCTGAAGCTCTTTTTTAGGGTGAGTAAAGTTGTGATTTTTAGCATGGGTTTGTTTCCGATAATGGTTTTGTAGGAAATGAGTTGTTTTGCTATGTAAGGTCTGAAATACTGGCTCCTGGAAAACTGTATTGCCTTCAGATATTAAATTTCTTTGGGCAAGTTAAGGGTGTTTTGTTGAGATGAAGCTGTGGATAGTCCCATTTTAATAAGCTTAGTTATTTGGCTTAAGGAAAATAGGGTTTGTGTGGAATTTTCTTCTTATTTGTTTTAACATCTGAATTCATGCTTATACTGTAGCTTTGCAGCTTTAAGTTTTTTCGGTTTGTAGACGCCTGTGTTGTTTTTTTCTCATGAAGGTGCCAGCTCTTTTAGCGGTTTCATTGTGTAGATTGTTGTCTTGATGTGTATGTCATTCTTCTTCTGATTTTGCTCCAACAATGGGGTGGGGAAGACTGTGCTTGTATTTATTCTTTGTGGGTGCTATGGCCTGGAAGGACATAGAGGTCTGTATCTCAGTGTTTGTCTCTTCTGTCGGCTATGAAGTAAGCAGGTGGTTGATTGTTCACTCACTGCAGAGAAAGCAAGAGATAGGGCAGCACTGGAGGCAGTGAAGTGGGATTTTGCAAAGTTAGAGATCTGGACTAAGGAAAGTGTTGGTGTGAAGACAGATTGGACCGAAGAGCTTGCGGTTAGAAAGCAAATTAGCTAGGCATGGAGGTTCAGAAAATGTAGAAGGATGGTAACTTGGTGCAGCGGAGACGACATTGTGTCAAAAGCAGAGTACTGCTGTCAGTGATGTGTATAGAATGTGCTTTTCTACAATGCAAAGCAAACTGAAGATCAGTGTTACTGTTGCGCTGTTATTGGCAGTCTGTGTAAAAGACGGGCAGATTGTAGGAATCATCTTATCCAATGCGTGTTCCCTTGTAAAAGGTTACTGCTTCTTTTCAGTTGTTCAAGTTGTTCAAGTAAAAGTCAGTGCTATAGCTTTGGCAGCTCCAGCTTTGCTTGTGAAACCTGAATGGGAGCAGCATAATGCTAGTAAAACTTTTGTCTTTCCTTGAAGAAAAAAGGCAAAGTCATAAATTCAAGTACTTTAATTCTAACTTTGTTAACTTTCCTGTTGCCTGTCTAATATTGATTCAGTTTACTTGTCTATGTATATTAAAAAGCACATCATAACTTTAAGATTGTGAACTCTTTTTTTCTGTAGGTCTGTTGGAGACAGTAACTTCAGTTCTTCTTCATCCCAGCATGGCTGCTCGGCTTGCTGCCGCGTGGTGCTTGCGGTGTGTAGCCGTGGCATTGCCTTTTCAGTTGACTCCATTTTTAGATAGATGTGCAGAGAGACTCAACAATCTGAAGACTTCCCCTGAAGCTGTTAGTGGCTACAGTTTTGCAATGGCTGCTTTGTTAGGTGGTGTGCATCAGTGTCCCTTAGGTATTCCTCATGCCAAAGGAAAGGTGAGATAATGAGTGTTGCATCTGAGAGTGTACTAAAAGATAACTTTTTTCTGGAAGTAATAGCTTTGCCAAGTGTGTGACACGATAATGAGTTAAAAGCATTATTGAAATTGAACTTGTGCCTAGCAAAGACCGTAATGGCCAGAGCATGTGTTTAGAATTTCAGTTGCAATATTTACCAGCTTCACCCCCCCTCCTTGAAATTTGCACTGAAGAGACTATTACTGTCTGTATTATCTGCAAAACACTGATCATCTGCATGAAATGTAATCTGCATACTTTATGGAAGGTAAATTTTAATTATTTGAGAACATCTTTATATATGGTCTCTAAGAGTGGATGTGCAGCAGAAACTTGTAGTGGCATAGTTTATGTTTTTAAATGTTTTTATGTTTGTCATTGGTGCAGATGGTGGTCAGTATTGCTGAGGATCTATTACGAACTGCTGCACAAAACAGCAGACTCTCCTTGCAGCGGACTCAAGCTGGATGGCTTTTACTTGGAGCACTTATGACTTTAGGTTTGTAAAAGCAGTTGCTTTTTGTTTTATTTTAATGCTTGTCCAACGCTTGTTTTATCCACTGAGGTGGATGGCAAATGGGCTCTGCATGTAATCAGTCTAGAATCTAGTGCAGGAGGATTTATGCGAGGGGAAACAGTGTTAGTGCATTTATTTCAGCAGTGTTGTTTATGCTGGGGAGATGTGAAATATTTGTATATATGTAAATGAAAGATAGCAGAAGGTGTCCTATCGAAAAAAAATTCTGCTGTTTTTAGAAACCTGGCCTTTAGTCATTCTATAAAAAGGGCAAAATTGACCGTAGTCTTTCTTCCTTAATACGGTGATGCAGAAGAAATGGACTGTAAATGCAATGTAATGAGCATTCCGATGAGTTGCGTGTGTGCCTCTGAACAGCCAACAGTACTGATTAGAAGTGTTATCAGTGTAAATGCCATTCAGTTATCTTTTAAAAAAGCCAGCCTCATGTTCATATCTACTATCACATAAATATCAGAAGCTGTATTTTGAGAGGTTATAACTATAGTCTTGAATTTTGCAGCATTAGCGTGGGGGGTTTTTTTGTCTCAGTTTTTTTATACTGGAAAATATGATAAAGTTCTGATGCATTCTGCAGTATTTTGATCTCTCAGCAAATACCATTTTGTGTTTCATCTTGCTTCTCTAAATTGTCTTTTTGCCAGCTAATTGTCATGTTTTTCTAACAGTGTAGCTGTATTTTGGTTGTCCTTCTCCACTTGCACTGGATCTTCTGGAGCTTTTTTAGAAGTATTCTTTAAATTTGACCATTAAACTAGTTACATAATCAGTAACTGTCAGTTATTTTTCTGGTCATTATATGAACAAGTCTCCTCCAGGACTCCTGTTCTCGGCAGGCCCCGGCCGCCCCGTGCCCAGGTCTGTGATGTCCGGAGGTAGAGCAGCGACTCTTTCACGGGCACCCCCTTGCCGTGGGGAAGGAGCTTGCGTGCCCTTGTGAGGTTGAGAGCTGTGCTGGTGGTGGCATGTGCCTCCGGTGGGGTCTCCCAGGCCAGACAGGTCTCAGCTGAAGGGTCAGACAAAGTGTGTCCACGGGCAGGATGGGCTCACTAGCCTTCGGGCAGCCATCCTAGGAGAAGGACAACTCTGACTCCAAACCCGGGCAGATGGAGCTCGTTTAGCCTTGTAAGGCATCCATCATCTAAGAGAAGGACACTCTAACCAAACCTACGACCCGAGGACTTCACTGTCACCGTCCAGGCTCGCCAGGCCCTGGCAGATGAACCTCAGGTGTACAGGGTGGAGCCAGTTCCGCGCACGCTGCGCCTCACCTAAAAAATCCACCGTGCAGGCCCGAAGGGTGCACTCATCGCTTGCAGTGAGCGTGGGAAAAGCCCTTCCCAGATCTTCGTTCCCGAAGCCAAGCCTTGATGATGATGATATGAACAAGTCAGGATAGGCTAAAGGCCTTAAAAATAGTAATAGGAAAAATATTAGAAGTCAGAATAAAAAGATAGTAAAAAGAAGTTGGCAGTGGTTACGTATTACATAACAATGTACAGAATTGCCTATTTCATATTTTTAGTACTGATATCAGAAAAGACTTACGGATACTATTTATTTGCCACACCTAGAAATGAGAAAGAATTTCCTTTGGTTTTTTTTTTTTTTCAATTAGAGAGGAAAGGAGAAGAAATGAACTAAGAGAAAAACCGCTTAAGGAAGAAAAGCCTTCACAGCAGATTTTTCATACTTAAATACAAGTTTTTATTATACTGTTCCTTCATCTTTTCGCATAGGTCCTTCTGTTGTTCGGTATCATCTGCCTAAGATGTTGCTGCTATGGCGAAATGTATTTCCACGTTCTCTGAAGGAGCTGGAAGCAGAGAAGGCAAGAGGAGATTCTTTTACTTGGCAAGTAACGTTGGAAGGCCGTGCTGGAGCTCTGTGTGGTAAGAATTTCGAACTTCTAGATTACAAGTGTGCAGTAAACCAAAACGTGATCCCAAGTATTATAGGGAGAATTCATGTAACTACCCTGCTTACTTTGAAAATGAGTGAGGTGTGTCAGATTTTCATCAATGTTGATGAGTTTTTGGCATATAGTTTTATGAACCTGTCACACGGTCTTTGAATAAACGTTTTTAATTGATGTTCTCTTAGGATCTGTATCTTGCTCATGCTTTATACTTTTTTGTTTTGGTAAAATTTTAATTTAAACTACTTGTTACTAGCTATGAGAAGTTTCGTTGCTCACTGTCCTGAGCTCCTTACTGAGGATGTGATCAGGAAATTGATGACGCCCATAGAATGTGCCATGACAATGATGTCGCAGTAAGTAGTCAGTTTTTATTCTTTATTCACTTGAGTCTTTCCCAGACCTGAAATATTGGAACTGATTTGTTTTAATTCATACTCTTGCCTAGTACTGCATTGTCACGGCTTGTCCATGTTGAAAAGAACTTGTGTGAGCGGTTAGTTAGATTTGTAAAAGTATATCACTGCATAGCCTGTGCTGAAGAGCCTACCATGGTAACTGTTAACTGTAATTTGGATTTCCAGTTCAGTGAACTTTTGAATTCATGATTTGCTTATCCTTGTGCAAGAAATGAGAAAACTGAGATACTGGTGTGCTAATGTTAGTCAATAAACTCTCCTGTTACAAAATGTGGTAATGAAAAGACTTCAAATGTTTTACAGAATAAAAGAAAACCTGCAGTTTTGGGTTGGGTTTTGTGGTTTAATTTCTACGTGCCTGCCTGCCCCCCACCCCCCAATTAAAATAGTTTCTTCTGAGGAGATACATGTCTCTGATTTACAGCAGCGTGTGGTTTTCAGAAAAGAAGTTTGCTCCATACAGTTACCTCTGAAAATAGACTGATAATTGAGTAATGTGGCTCAGAGTAGTTCTCTGAACACTGTTTCCTTGTCTTTGCTAGAGATGTATCTTGTGAAATGAAATCTGAAAATGCTCCTTTCTGTAACTCCAATATTTCTGGTGGTCTCTTTTTATTCTGTAGCATTCCATCAGTAATTAAAGCCCACGGAGCTCATCTCAAAGCTAGTGCAGCTATGGTCCGTTTAAGACTTTATGATATATTGGCTTTATTACCTCCAAAGACATATGAAGGTACGTCAATTTTTAACAATTTTTAGTAAAGATTCTGCTTACTTCTTTTGATGTATTTTTTGGTGCTTGCCTTTGAAGCAGGTATAAGATTCGAAATAGAATACTAGTAATCTCCAAGAGTCTTGTACTATATTCCTCATCTTCTCTACGTCATCTTGACAGTGTAACTGCAAAGTATGAACATTGCAAAACACTTGAGTAACACTTAGCATATAAAAGTTACAGTCCTGCTTATAGGCTTGAGAGGTATGGAGTTCATGTTCTGAAATCCAATTCAGGTGGTTTATGTCATTGTTGCTAAAAAGTTAGAGAATATTATTTCTTAGTATACTGAAAGGACAGATGTGAAAATGAAGATTCGTTTCTGGTATTTATTGATTTTTTTTTTTTAACCTGATTTGATCTGTTAGACAAATGTATGCTATTATTATTAAATTGCCTGGCACTGTCACATGATATGACATGGTCTGACAGGTTAGCTTTTTGGTTTTTATTTGTTTTGCTTTTGTTAATTCATTAAATTTACATGATCATGTGGATGAGCAAATTTTTGCAAAATCTGGATTGTCCTCCTGGAAGGGATGGCCTGATCTGCTGTTTGGAATGTTGATTTGTGAATTGGGAGCCCAGGGTTCTGTTTGAAGCCTTGCTCTCCACTCTGGTCTCTTCAGGTTTACTTCTCTGTCTATTTGCTATCTATAAAATCAAGGTAATGGTACATGCTTTGATTTGTAACTTCTGATCAGTAGCTGGAATGTTTTGGATAAGAAGCAGCAATGATTCTTTTCAACATCCATCCTTTTAGGATCATTTAACGCACTTCTTCGAGAGTTGGTAGCAGAATTCACTTTGACAGACAACTCTGCTAATACAACCACATCACTCCTAAGGTCTCTTTGTCATTATGATGATAGTGTTCTTCTTGGTTCTTGGCTGCAGGAAACGGATCATAAGTCAATTGAAGATCAGGTAATAAAAATCTAGAAGAATAATGAATTGTCTGCACTATTATGTGTGTGTGATTTGTGTTGGGGGGGAAGCCGTTTAAAGCTGAAGCTTCATGCCTTGATTTTAGTCTTGTTTCAGAGGTTGGTTAGATGCAAGTCCTTCCATCTGCAGTGTGCCATTTTGATTAAAAACTGACTACGGCTGAGATATAAATTGCATAATGCTATTCATATGTTTGCAGTTAGTGAACTAAGCTAAGTTCTTTAAAATGAAACAGCACCCTCTGCCTTCACCCCTCCCCACCCCCAATCTTCCTAGTCTAGGAGTTCTCATTTTTTTATTTGAACCGAGAGAAATGTAAGTTCCACTTAATGTTTTATAATTAAATTGATGTCGTATCAATATTTCACATGGTGTCATAGCAAAACATCTTTTAACTGGTTTTATGAGCATGTGGTATTAAATCTTTCATTTGGAGGTGGTGATGTGATTTTGTTGGCATTATAAGGAGTTTGCTGCACTTCTAAAAAAAGCGAGGAATTAGATTGTTAAAAGCAATTATTGTTATGGGGGTCTTTTGTAATAAAATTTCCCAGATCGACTGGTAATGTTGATCCAGTTATTTTTTTGTCTGGCTTTTGGAGAAGCAATGTAGCATAGGGAACAATTTATTAATGTCAAATAGTTTTGGAAACTATCTGGCAATAGCCTTCTCTTTTCTTTCCTAATTTGTGAGGACTAGGGAGGGGTTGGCTTTCTCTTTTCAAGACTTTTACCCTCTTGGATTTCAGATGTAATGACAGATACTTGTCCATCTGAGTATACCCACCAACCTATCTCTGCCTTTGTAATTCTATTCTGATTTTTGACTTTTCAGTGAACTGTATTCCCTAGACAGCAAACTGTTTTGAACATTTGCAGAACTGTGCCAACGTAAACTTTGTAACTCAGTTTCTCACAAATTTCTTGGCAGAATAAGGAGGGAGCTGAAAATGCCTCTTTTGCCACAGCCTGTCTGACAATGGCAAGGAGTCTCAGAAGGCAGCTGCCTTGGTTGAGCAAATCCAAAAGTCAAGACTGATACCAAGTGTGAGAAACCAAGAGAAATCTATTTCTGAGAAGATCAGCATGTCAAAGCAAAAAAAGGGTTTAATGAATTTCCCTTGTTTGTTGTGATGGATGTAGTAGAGTTAAAGTGTAGTCTACAATCCACAGAGCTTTCTGGGGTGCTCCTCATGCCACCCCCCCCCCTTTTTTTTTTTTTTTTTTTTTTTTCTTCTTCTTCCTTACTCTAACCTGGAGGTGGCTCAAAAAAAGCCTCTTGTTCTTCTTCAATGGTC
>NW_010421846.1:406-41626 GCF_000710305.1 Buceros rhinoceros silvestris | reverse complement strand
CATGCCACCCCCCCTTTTTTTTTTTTCCTTTTTTCCCCTCTAACCTGTAAAACAGCGTCACTGTTGGTTACTGAAGCCCCATAGTGCATCACAGGATTCTGATGCTCGGTTATGTTTTATCTTTTAGTGATATGAAGGTCTCAGCAAATGTTTGCTGAACTTCTAAGAAGAATGCAGAGCTACTAGATTATAATTTTCCTTCATGATTACATAATTAAGTTAAGAAAATAAGTTTTTCTTCAGAGAAAAGAGATGATTTTTTATATTTCCTGAAAGAATGATGGGAAGTATTTTCACGATGGTAGGAATATTAGTAATTTTAGTACGGTTTCCAAAGCTTCTTGTGTTGTAGGGAATCACTACAACCAAACCTGATCTTTTAATATCCTGTATTAAAAAGCTCAAACAGAGAGTGAATGAATAACCTTTTTTGTTACACTGCTTTGTAATCAGTGATACAGAAGATACTACTAGTACCAGAATTAATCTGTTCTTCTCTAGTTTCCGTATCTTACTACCAGGACTGATAGTTCATGCGTTTACCCTGCTGTTAACTGCTTTGACCCTCTGGGATTTAGCTGACCCTGTAAATGCTAATGTTCGTATGCATGGGTGACATTGCAGTTGCACTCAGGTGTTTGTAAGCTGTTTTGTTGTTCTAAGCTAGTCATACATGTTTTGGTTATCTCTAGTTTCAAATATTATGTGTGAAGGTAAATTCAGAGGTATTCGTATTATGTGGCATTTTGCAGCTTCAGCCGAACAGCGCGTCTGGAAGTGGTGCTTTGGAACATGATCCATCTTCTATTTATTTGCGCATACCCGCTGGCGAAGCTGTGCCTGGTCCCCTTCCGTTAGGGGTATCTGTCATCGATGCATCTGTGGCTCTCTTTGGTGTGGTTTTTCCTCATGTCTCTTACAAACATAGGTTGGTTTACATCAGTGTTCAGTTTCAGAATCTAAAGCCTGGTTCTCTGGATAGTGTTATGTTTCAAGGTTTTTTTTCTTTAATTAATAATTACTTTGATATCAACCATCTTTAAATTTAGAGGTCAGTATTTGGTGTTCATTGTGTCTCAGGATTCTAGAATATGTCTGCTGAGTTTAGAAATAAGGTGATTCCTCTGTTCTACCAGTTTTGAAGTTTAGGGTTCAGAGGTGGAGACTAGATTACTCTTACCTCTTACTGCATTTAACAGTAGTACTATCTCTTCAACCAAAATTTCCTGCAAAAATGTCCATTGTAATTAACTTCAAATCATCCTGGAAAACATAGCAGTGGCATCTGTTTGTTTTCATTTTGTTACTATGAGTAAGAAAATTTGATTTATACTCAGCAAATGATTTTATGCATGATGAAAAAGAGAGAATGGAATTCAGCTTATTTTCCTTTGTGTTCCACATTACCTTTGCACAATTACAAGTTGTCAGGCCTACTTTTGTCATTCAGTTGAGCTCATTTGTCACTGAGCATGGAGTGAAAACTACTCTAAGATGCATTTCAAAGTAAAGTTACCCTATAGTGCAGTCCTGATGGAAACAGTTTTTTCCTAGCTGTCAATCTCATTTTGCAGTAAGCGCAGGATGGACTTGAGGCTTGCTTGCAGTAATTCATCTTGATTTTTCTGTTGCTAGCTATGGAAAGATTTGGCTGGGGAACTGCCAAGTAGTTATGAATGTGAATTATTCACTATGCTCCTGTCCTCGATATATTCTGAGGAGTACTCCTCCTCCTAGTAACACTTCCTGTTGTCGTTAAATGGGGGGAAGTGGGAGATTAAATGGGGAAAACTAAAGGAACAATAATAGAAATATGGAGGGTAGCATTATTGTGAATGATAGTGGAGAGGTGGTGTTTTTCCACTCTTGGCCTCCTGGCTTTCTAGTTATACAGCCAAATGTCTGAAGGTTCTTGGTCAAATATATCCTCTTGGTCTTTTCATCAAAAGATGTAGTAAACAGTTATGGATGAGCTAAAAGAACCAGCAAGGGGTCATTCAGAATAAATCTACCCTTTCTACCTTCTGCAGCCCCAGAAGGGTAAATTCTATGACTGAACTTAAGGCCTTGTTATTGTAGATGGTTTTTTTGACAGCCATGTTTGTATGTAGAAAAATTATCACTTAAGTTATGTTCTTTCCTTTGTTTTAGATTACAGATGTTGGATCACTTTGCTGAATGTGTCAAGCAGGCTAAAGGTGTTCGCCAGCAAGCTGTGCAGCTTAATATCTTTACTGCTGTTCTTAGTGCCTTGAAGGTAAAGCTTATAAACTTGTAATGGATGCCAGAGTTCAGCAGTTTGATTCATTGATTTGTATTCGATACAAAAGGCTGTTAGAATAATATTACTTAAGTTACCACTTAAATTCCCAAGTTTGACAATATCAAAATTGAATTTTTTCATATATTAGTGTGAGCTCTTGTCTGCATCTATCAGTACAGAGAACAGATGCAGTCAGTGTTCTAGAGTATTCACAGTCTTCTCTTCTTTCCTTACTTTTTCAATCCTGTAGTTTTATTTGCACTGTACTTGTGGATTTAGGTACTTTTTCATATATTCTCATAAAATCCCTTATGTCATGTATTGTGCAGATGAGGCTCATGGAATTAAAAACAAAAACAGATTTAGGTTTCTATTTGACACGTCTTTTTTTTCATCTTAAGACTCCCTTATATTGCATAGAATTTTAGATGCTTCAGTCCAGTCCTGCTGACTTCTGTTACACCTCTGTGTTCTCTAGCTACATCTGGAAAGCCAGCCTCGTGCTGTTAAGTCAGGAAGCTAGACAGCAAGTTATGAATAGTATTCCTGAGAAATACTTGGTTTCAGTGATTTGCACTGCAACAAGGCTTTGTGGAACAGTGTCTTAAGAGTGTAGGATTTTCTTTTTTCTAGTCAAATTTCTTAAGGCATTTCTATTTTTTCCCTGATGCTGATGCTCTATTTTATAGTTTCCAATTCATGAGTGTTGGACAACATCTGTCATTGTCACACTTGTTCATCTTCAGAGCGACTAAGTCCTGTGCACTGAGGAAGTTACCCTCAGAAGTACCAGCCTGTAATTAAAGTTTGGATGAGTTTCTTCTTGTGTGACTTTTGCCATACAAAAAATGGCTGCCTAGTTTAAGCTGCTTGTTACTGGGGCTCCCTGTCCTTGGTAAATGGGCAAAATACATTGGGAAAACAGCACCTCTCTTCCTTGTTTTATTCTTAGCAATGGGAACCATGTTCCTATAAATCGAAATGTAGGTTCTGATACAGGTGCGTGGAATTTCCCATGCCATGCCAAATGGCCAAAGAATTGCCAAAATTGAGCTGAAATGAAGATTTCAGAACAGAAAATGAGAATCTGCAGTAGAGCCATCAACTCCTTCCTTTATAGTACATGCAGTGTTTATACCTTACACGTGTTTAATGATTTTTACCAAAGTAAAAGACTTCTTGAAAGTTCTGGTGAAAAGAGATGTACCATTGATGAAATATGGAAGCCGAAGAAGCTGCAGAGGCAGTATTTAGTGTTTCTATTCTGTAGAATGTTCATATAAAAGGCTGTAAAATAGTTCCATGTACCTAAAGTGTCTCCAATTTTTAGAAACGTAACTGAGCTATAGTTTTCCTGTTTGACAGATGGGGCAGTTAGATTTTAACGCTTTTTTTTTTAATGGGGTACCCTGTGTAAAGCTAGCTCAGATTCAGTAGCACTAGGATGCATATAGCACTGCAATGCATTTGATAAAAAAGACTGATGCAGCAGGTCTTCCTGTATGCGAAATAGGTGAGGTGTTGGCAAACATAAGACTATGTTGTGATTTTGAGTTTTAAATATTTTCTAAATGGTATGTTTTAGGATAAATGGGCACAAATTCAAACAAAAATGCGTGGTTTTTAATTGAAGTTCTCAAGTATAGTAAAAGTGTTCTTTTATCTTCCCTTTCTCCCTTGCTTTTTTGTATTTTTTTTTCATGTAGGGTTTAGCTGAGAATAAAAGCACATTAGGACCAGAAGAAGTCCGCAAATCTGCTCTGACGCTGGTAATGGGTGCCCTTGATAATCCTAACCCTATTTTGAGATGTGCTGCAGGTGAAGCTCTTGGCAGAATGGCTCAGGTGGTTGGAGAAGCCTCTTTCATTGCTAGAATGGCTCAGTACAGTTTTGATAAGTAAGTTGGTTTTGATTCGGCAAAGGAAATAAAAATATAATTTAATGGAGTTTGAAAGATTCCTTTACTAAATACCGTATTGGTTATTCTCTTCTCTTCATGCTCCATTGCTATGATTATGTAGATAACAACAAACCTTCAAAGAGAGTCTTGTCTTTTTGATTTTTTTTTTTTCATGTGATTCTTCCAGGAATAAAAGCTGAGTTGTTAAACTACTTGCAATGTGAAATGATACTAATGAATAGTTTTTGATGAGTTACTTGTAGATGACTAAACTGCTTCAGATACATGCAGCTTACATGAAGTATGTCTGTGATACGAATTGGGTGATAATGGTTCTGTTTCATCCAAGCATCCTCTTTACATATTGATTTAACTTCTGTAATGGCCCATAATGTTTTTCCATATTCTGTTGTTAATCTCAGATCTTTAGAAAGATGTCTGGTAGATAGAACAAGACAACATTCCCCAATTTTTGGCTTAAATTTAAGTTATCAGCGTATCTTTGAATGGGAACGCACCTGCCTCAGCGCTGTAGCCCATGGTTTTTAGCTGGCCAAGCTGCATGCGCATAGCCTCAGTCCAGCTCTCCTACCTCTGGGTAATTAATTTTTTCCCCATAATTTCATCTTGTAATAAAGTACATAGTCTTTACTGTCTTTCCTTGAATATCTACTGCTGGACTATTTCTTTGGTTTCTTATTGAGGATTCAAATTGTTAATGATTGCCAGTCTTAACAGACACTGTCAGGTAGGTTTTTTTTATATTCGAGATTTGCATTTACTTTGTTCACTGCTGGCACGCTTGCCTCTCATATACAGACAACCAATAAAAAAAAAAATCCTTGTTCTAACTAGGATGTCCTTCTTTTTTCTCTTTCCATCCCCCCCCCAAGAGTTTTAATTAACAAGTTATGTATGCGACGTGCATTCAGAAGCAGAAGCATTGTGAAAAATACTCAGCAGGTCACAGCTTCATACAACTAGGTCATTCAGAATGCTATTCATTCTGGCTTAGTTTCATTAGTAAAACTCTACTTAAAAAAAAAAACTATTGGAAGAATCATAGAACTCAGCTGTAGAAGGAAACAGCTGTATTAGAAAGTTGTTCACTTGGCATTGCAGTGGAAGACATAGCTGTGGATTCCTTGGGAATTACTCAATGTGTTGTCGTTTTTCCATTCTTGATTCCTTTTCACTGCAGTGATCTAACAATGACTTCTCTGATTATTAAATTAGTCTGCTGTGGAACATGGAGTAACACTAGATGCTTTTCCTGTATTCTTTCACTTCCAAAAGTCATCTTTGTCTAAAATGTCAAGTTCTGACCAGGAAGAATGAAAATGTCTATTAATACCTTTTTTTCTTTTTTTCCCCACTACCTTATGTAATCTGGTTTAATAGCAAGATAGATTAAATACATTTTTTGTTCTTTTGTTAAGGCTTCTCGAGATCTTATAAGGTGGCTTGAAAAATTCTTAGTCATTTGCACTGTTCTTGAAGAGTTCTTTGTAACAAACTTCATTTCCTTTCATTTAAACATTGTTAGGTTAAAATCTGCTCGAGATGTTGTATCGAGAACAGGCCATTCTTTGGCTCTGGGCTGTCTTCATCGGTATGTGGGTGGAATAGGTTCTGGACAGCACCTGAAAACTAGTGTCAGTATTCTCTTGGCTTTGGCACAAGATGGAACGTCTCCTGAAGTCCAGGTAAAAAACCACAATCACCACAAAACTACCTCAAAATGTTCAGGATTGAAATTCAAAGTTAAGTTACCTGTTCAAGCGCTCTTTAATAGAGATTGTCACATGTATGCCAAACCATATGGATGTAGCATGTGCCAGGGAGTGTGAAAGTGGACTTTCCTTGTAAACTTACAGTACAGAATCCCAAATATGCAGTGCAGTTAAAATGTAATTTTACTGTTAGTTAGGGAGATGGAAGCAGTCGTGTTAATTGAGACTGACAAGTGTCTGCTTGTCAGCTCTGACAGACTGATTCACCGTGAACATATTCCTAAATGACTGTAATTGTAAAGCAAAACGTATAGTTCATATAATCATTACATCATTACTTCATACTCACAGATTGAGACATTGAAGCCCTCAGTAACTCCGCAGAATCCTACTTCCACCTTGGTTTAAATAGTTAACTTGATAGAACATGTGCTTATTTCATTTCCTTTCCTCAGGGAGATAAAAAAGAAAATAAAAATAATCAAGCTTATCATTTGAGAAAAAAAGCCTAGTTTTGTTTGGAGATAATATTTTAGTTTCTTTTAAATTTCCTTAGTTTATGTAAGGTGAGATGAAGTTCAGTAACTTGCATATGTAATCTCATGTATGAGTAAGTGATTTTGAGGCATATAATTGTGTACCATTCATTTAAAAAACAAAATGGGAAGTGTGGAGAAAAAAAAAAGTGAAGAGTGAAGGGGAAGCCTAGGTGGGACTTGCATACCTACCTTATTTTCTGTTGAGGGTACAACACCAGGCCGTGGTGAAAAGCTAAGCTTTTAAACCTCATCCTTCACTAGATCACTGTGGGCACACAGAAACTGTCTGGGAATGTGAGTAATGGAAATTTGCAGGAGTGAGAGGACAAGCTGTAATATGCTGCGATGTGGTTAGGACTGTAGGAGGAGTTATCTGATTGCTACTGCTAATGGCTTTTGGGTTGCATCAGGGAGGATTAAAAAGGAGCAATTTTAAAGGTAGGTTTTCCAGCTCATTCCTGAGTCTAGCTTTGTAACCATGATAACTTAGTCTTTTCAGTGCAATTGCCTCATGTCTTTAATGGAAGACAATTCTGAAATAACATCATTTACCAGGATATTATAGAGAGATAACTAATGCTTTCAGGTCCGTAAGAGGAATTTATTTTCCTATGAAATGCCAGTGACCAAAAAGACAGTGGTCTTGCCCACTTCTTGATGTGACAATTACAATGAATTATTTTGCTCTTTTGTTATTTATTTATTTTGCAAAAGAAACAGGTTGATCTTTCACCATTTTTTTGTCATCCTACAGCACACTGACTATGAACACCGCTGCTTTCTTCTCTTGCACCCCATACTAAGAAAATTATTACAAAATGCACCTGGACCTTTTAAAACATGTCAAAGGCATTTCTCGCTAAGGACTTTGTCATCTGCCCATTTCAGACTCTGTATTTACAGTGGAATGTTTCTCTCTCTTGTCTTGTCACTCTTCTTTTTTCCTTTTTTTTTAAAGTGAGTGTGCTGTTTTTGTTTGTATTTTTCTTCCTCAAAGTCCTTAACCATTTTTTGCTCAATTTCTTTGTCATATTCATTATCACTAAGACTGCTGATAGCCAAAGAGTATTCTAGAGATATTTAAGCTCCCAGGTGAAAGCTTGAGATTCTGAGACCTTTAGACACTTCTTGAGTCAGAGAAGCTAACTAGACGTGAACAGAGCTAGGCTCAGTACACATACAAAATAGTTTAAATTTCCTAAACGTATTACTGGAAAAAATAACATTTAATACAAAAAAAATTACATTTAATACCAAAAAAATATTCCTTTGTTTTTTTGATAGACCTGGTCTCTTCATTCACTCGCATTGATAGTAGATTCTAGTGGACCAATGTACCGTGGATACGTGGAGCCAACGCTGTCTCTGGTTCTTACACTGCTCTTAACTGTTCCACCATCCCATACGGAAGTACATCAATGCTTAGGCCGGTGTCTTGGAGCTATAATAACTACTGTTGGGCCTGAACTGCAAGGTTAGTGGGAATTTGAAGAGCAAACAGAAAATCTAACTTGTATAAAGATATCGCAATCTTAAATGAAAGAAAATAAAATTTTGTTTGTTGCAGGTGGGAGGGGAGTGGAGGTGCAGGGAAATGTTGATAAATTCAGTTAGTCCTGCAGGCAACCTTACTTCTAATCCTGCTTCTGACTGCTTGGGGCTTTTTTGACGGCAGTTTGAGATTTGTATAAGAAAGTTGCAGTGGTGCGTGGTGTTCTGGCTAATGGCAAATTTGCATAGTAGGTAAAAGATGAAAAACACTCTTGCGTATTTTTCCACACACATTTTTGTGTATAGGTGGAGCAAGAGGCAAGATACTTAATCCACTCTTTCAGCACGTGTCAATTTTATTTTTATCTTATGACAGGAGCTTAAATTTGATATAATTGGTAATATTATAAGCTATAACTCATTTCCACGCATTCTTTATATTCTTAGGTCACTGTACCTTACTATAGAGAATAAGATCTTGTCATGCCTAACACTACCTGAAATTCTGTGTCTTGGATGGCAAAAACATGGATTTGTAACTTTAACTGGGATTTTTAGGAATATTTATAGGATGATCTTTGATGAAATGCCAGAGAGCCACTAGTGAAATTTTAACTCTAAATGCTGGACTTAAATTTCTGGGTATGAAAAATTTTTAGATGGTTCAATTGAACTTGTGTATCTGCTTGCTGTGTGTTTAAAACTTTGATCTGGAGTTAACTGCTAAAATGAACAACAACTTAGGTAAGAATCTTCTGCAGATTTCATTTTTCTGTAATTAAAGATGTTTTTGTAAAACTGATGCAGGTTAATTCTTGAAATTTTTCAAATTAAATACTGCTCTTTTGAATGTTCGTCCTCTTAAAGCCATGCAACCCATCTAATGTAGCCAACTAAAATTAACTGCATGTCTATGCTAGCTTAAATGTTATCTGCCATTTTAGTAAATGGTTCAGTGCATGAAATGTTGCCCATATGTATAGAACGCAAGGGACTTTGAAAATCTAAATTCAGATAATTCTACTGGTTTGATGTCCTGGAAAGATGATATCAAAATATTTCTGACTGAAAGTCATAGATCCAAAATTTCATTTGGACATTGTTTTACGGAGCTAAAAAAAAGATATTGAAACCCTGCAGTGTTTCTTTGAGGTTGTGTAGATACTAATCTGTGGTGAGAATTAAAAGTGGCATGTTAGTGTGAACTAAGTCTACAATTTCATGCAAAATTTTTGCTATGTTAAGGATATTGTATTATATCATTAGGTAATGGAGCCACAATTTCAACAATCCGTTCTTCCTGTTTGGTGGGATGTGCAATCACACAAGACCATTCAGACTCCCTTGTTCAGGCAGCTGCCATATCCTGCCTTCAGCAGCTTCATATGTTTGCACCACGGCATGTCAACCTGTCCAGTCTGGTTCCCAGTCTCTGTGTGAGTACAAAATGCATTCGTTTTGTTCCTCTAAGTTTAATGTCTGTGCTTAGCAGGGGACAGGAGAAGTACTTAGCAAGATGTCAAGGATACCCATATGTAATAAGCAAGTCACATTTGCAAAAACTCTGGAGTGCAATCAAAGGATTTGTGTCCCCAAGCCATTTTAGATCTTTCCAGGATGCTGCCCAAATTGAAGTCACAGGGTCTTAATTCTCTGTCAATGTGTATATAATTTATATAAAATATGACTGAGTAAAAATGCTGAAATGCTTTGCTTCCTCCAACTGATTGCATGCACGAAGAGAAGTGAGTGAGGTGGGAAAAGGTAGGATACTTGTTTTACTACCGTCAGCATAGTAGATACTGGCATTGAAATTTCTGTGCTGCTGTTAGTGTTGCTTTCTCCCCCATTAGTGTTCTATCGACAATGCCTGGTATAAGCTTGGAAGTGAGGCAGAGGCAGAAAGCCAAAGGTACCAAATACAACTATAAGAGGAAAGGTGTTGTATGTGGGTATGCGTTTTAGTGTGGGGTTTGATTGGGGTTTTTTTAATGACTATTACTGTTTTTAAAAATATTTTTTAGAGGATTCTGCTGTTCAATACTGAGAAATCTGAAAAGCTTCTCCCTAATGTCTTTTGGGTGTTCTGCAAGGTTCTTTGTGTCATTCTTTGTGAAACTGGTGGTTCTGTGTTACCTGAAGGAGTGTAATCCTACTCACATGAACACGGGATCTCTTTCTTCATTTGCCATCCAGGCTTTCCCTAGGGCATCCTCGCATTGTTACGTGCTTTCCCTCCCTGCACTGATCCTTGCTTCTTCCACCGCACCACCCCACCCTACCTCCACCCCCCGACTCCTACTCTGGAGTATTCCTGGGAGTGCAGTGTGTTCCCAGAATATCTCACTTGGCCTTTCGCAAAATTTTGCATGAAAGGGGTGCAAAGTATCCAGAATTAGGTAGGCCCTTTTGTGTGAATACTGTGTAAAACATGTCAAACCACCCTATAGCACTTTACTCTGGTAAGTACCAGTAAGCAATATTACAGACAATGAAGCTCATACAGGAATGATTGTTGGTGTTTTGAAAACTTTTCCCAGGGTTTTCTGCTGTCTTTTTCCTGTTCCTTTATGTTCCTCTGCTAAACAAACGTTAGTTTCTTTCTCTTTTCTCATATTCCTTACTTCCACGTCATACTTCTTTTGACAAGTTTTCCTCTGAATTGTCTTGTGTATTTATATATACTGCAGATACGCAGATATGTAGGCAAGGTCTGCCTTACCCGCTCCATCAGCAAACTCTTCATTGCTTTCTAACTCACTTTTGAATGGAGTTAATGCTGAGTATCAAAATTAAACTACGCAGTTCCACAATCAAATTTCATTTCTTCTTCCTGCATTGGCTTCATAGCCAGTAGTTGTTTGTTTTGAAACTTAAACTAGGGAATACTCTTTCCATTAATTAAATCCCCCAAATGCTCCCTGTTTTAGTTCCGTTAAAACAACCTCAGTGTGATATTTAGAGATTCTTTAAAGTCTGCTTTTTTTTTTTCCAGGACTAAAATCTTGTATATTCATATGTGGAATAAAGATCTACTGATAAAATGTTTTATAAAGTCTACAACCCTTTCATTTAGGAAAGCAATTTCCATCCACATAATAACCAAATACTGGGAAAGCAAATGTGTATTTATTTTACTAAAAACAAATTCCAGGGGGTAAATAAAGAACCAGAGATTCTTAAAGAGCACTTTTCATTTCTTCCACTGTAGAAAAACATACAGTTCTCTGTGTAGCTGCTTCCTCTCAGGAAAATAAGGACCATGCACAGTTCTTCTGTAGGAAAACATATTTGCTTGTACTTGAGGTGATTTGAAAGGAATTACAGGCCAGTTGTTGTTGGTAAGCAAAGAAATCTGAAGCTATCTTACTGAGAGGCACATATAACAGAATTTATAGCATAAGTTTTTATAAGTTTAAAACCAAAGTTTTTATGATATCTCTCATATGTGGTGCACATGATAATGGCTTTTTCTTTAAAAGAGTGTAATTTGCAGCTGTAGCAGAACATGAGGTTGAGCAGTACTGCAGAGTGTAACAGATTGGAAGGTGTAATTAATCAAAATCATGGTGGCACAGTAGTTCCAATACTTAAGCTCATATCTCTTTAACCAGATAACAGCTGTCAGGTCTGTGTATGTCAGATTTGTTTTCATATTCGTACTGTATAAAAACTGCTTACTTCTGAACTTTCAGGATCTTGCAAAGAACTTGGTACCCAGCAGCATACCCACGGGTATATATTTGAAAAGCAGAATGCAGAAAAAGCAGAAGAAACGAAGAAAAGTAGTCCTTAGCAGCACCAATGTATTGATATGAAAGTACAGCGGTTCACTCACCTATAATGGTTCTGATTTTTAGGTTCATTTGTGCAGCTCCCACTTGCTGCTTCGCCGGGCTGCAGTTGCATGTTTAAGACAGCTCGCTCAGAGGGAAGCAGCAGAAGTATGTGAATATGCCATGAGCTTAGCGAAAAATGCTGGAGACAAAGAAAACAGTGTTGTCAGTAAGTATTTCTTTCATATGGCCTTTTTAAACTGTTGAGTAGACATATAGTAGACAGTAGCCTGTGTGTGGTTTGCCTTCAGAGAGGGAGGAAAAAAATCCCAAGTCCCAGCCCCCTGAATGGGAAAAAACCCTAAACCCGTCTCTTCCAGCTCCAGTAACTTCTGGCCACATCCCTGCTTTCCTCTTAACTTTTTGAAAGTTCAGTCTCAAACTTTTCTGCCCTATTAAGACTGGCAATCCAATAGGGAACGCGTTGTATGTACAGTGGAAACATCTTTACAGGTTTTTTTCTGGTATTTTAGGTCTTGCTCTTTTGAAAATTGCCTTAGTTGTATGGTGTTTGATTGAGAGATCTGGTTGTGTTATATGCTGTTAGCAGCATGTCTGCAAAGCCTGTGGAATTTGCTGCTTGGTGCAATTCTTAGATGTATCATTTTGTGCTGAAAATAGGCTCAAAAGTGTTGATCAGCACATTCTTCATACAAACATAGAATCTTGAGCTTACTTCTATTAAATCACACCATTTATGTCTGTCTCTGGAAAGATTCTTTACAGTCCAGGGCTATTAGGGTTTTTTGTTTGTTTTTTTGTGTGGGGTTTTTTTTTTTTTTGAAAGTATTACTAGAGGGTGTTACTTGCCTGGCAGAACATAAATTAATGTAAATTGCTCTATTCAGATTTTTCTGGTGTTAATTTAGAAGCAATTCAGTAGCATCTTGGTGCATCGCTGCCTGAACTATACACATAAAAATACACAATGTCCATTTTCTAGTCTGTTATTCCAAATTTTAAAACTGAGCTACTGATTTCAGAAAAAATTTTTCATTATCACTTTGCAGATATTAATCCTTTTGCACCAGGAGCTGGTTCTCGGCGCGATGCTCATTCCCGGCATCAGGGGGTTAATATAACAGAAACGGGCCTTGAAGGTGTCCTTTTTGGAATGTTGGATCGGGAGACTGATCGGAAGTTGTGCTCAGATATCCACGATACTCTGGGACATATGCTTTCTTCGCTGGCAGTAGAAAACCTTTCTCACTGGCTAATGCTTTGTAAGGATGTCCTTGCAGCTTCCAGCGGTAAGTGTGATAGAGTGTTTGTATAAATCACGGCATGTCCTTCATATTGGCATCTTCTGGCAATATTTGTTTGGAGCTTGTCCTTTATCTTAGCTCAGCTGTACCTTACATTGTATACAGAACTTTGATTATAGTGCATTAAAACTTCTTTAGAAAGAAGAAATCATCAACGTTATGTTAAGTTTCATAATATTGCTTTTAAGATTAAATAGTTCCCTTCAAGCAGGATTTCCAGTGGAGAAAGCAGTATGATTATTACTCTGGCATTTCAGTATCTTTGTGAAAGCAGACACACCCTTTTTAGACACATACTCTCTTTACTCTCTATGACCCTGATGTCGTACAGAAAGAAGACTGCTGTACAGGCTCTGAGCTCTCTTTTATGAGGTTTTGGGAGGTACAGATGTGACGATGCATTACCATGGTGATAAAACTTTTGCTTGTTGTTCACCTTTGCAGACTTGTTTGCACAGATCTTGCACTCTGAGACCTCATTTCTGTTTTTCAGCTTGTAGGATGGTGGTGACGCAGGTTCTGCTCACGTCCCTTGCATTTATACTTGTTTATTGGCACACTGTGAGCTCATCCTGGAGCTCTTTCTAAATGTTGCCAGTTCTGTGTTTACGGATGAGTAATGCTACCAAGGATTTCTTTATGAAACGCAGTTACCATATATCTACCCAATGAGAAAGACCTCATTTCCTGAGTTTGAAGTTGACATGGCCTTTTCTTATTTCATGTGGGGTGGGTTTTACAGTTTTTAACGTACTTGTCCAAGGTCTTTTTTATTAGTAAGTGAATAATCTGAGAGAACCTGTATGTAATTAAATTTCTCTCAGCTGTATTTTAAGCCAGCAACTTCATTTTGCACTCCTTTGACCCAACTAATTGGCATATAAACAAAAATCTGGTTTGCTTTTTAAGCAGGAATTTACAAATCAGCCGCATAAGATCCTGGGTGCCTTCTCAAAATACTCTACTTGAGAACTGGTGTCATCGCACCTTTGATTTGCCCTAGCCTTGTTCTCTCTTTATCGAATGCCTTGGCTCTTTGGCTGCTTAAATTTAGACCTTCTAAGGAGCATGCCTTAGTTGGGGTTGTTACCCTTGCAATAATTTCTTCTTGTTCTCCTAATTATTGCCAGATTAATTTTTGTCAGTATCTCGGAATTTTGCTAATTTAGATTTTGTCATTGAGATTTTATATTCTCATTTCTGAAAAGTGGAAGTGTATATGCATGTTGGAGTTGTTGGGTTTTGTCCTGTTTGGGTTTGGGGTTTTTTTAATGTGATCCCTGAAGAAATTCTGTTTTCTGAAATAAATTCACACAGCCGGACTTGGAGGAAGTAAATTTTTTAATGTTAAGCACATTGGTGAATGCCATAGACTGCCTACTTGCCTGAGTATCTGTCCTGTGATGTGGGACTTCATAGTTTTGTTTCAGTTTAACATGCACTAGCTTTTACTTGAAACAGGAGCTGAATTGTTCAAAGCCGAGATGATTCTTTGATTCTGAGCCTGGTAATCTCCTTAACCTGTCTATTGGCAATTTAATAGGTTAATTTTCAAAGCTGAGAAGTTTACATACGGGATTCAGCCACAGTTGGTATCAGGAATTTATTTCATGTCATTTAAGGCAACTAAAGCGTAGTATAACCCAGATTAGAGGCGAAAAACACTTCTTTTACTGCTATTGCTGTGCTTTTTGGCATTTTTCAAACGTTGTTGTTTCAAGAGAAGAATGAGTCTGTTTTGAATCTGGGTAGGGACGTACAGAAAGGCTTGACTATGTCCTTAGCTTGAGTATGTCTTCTGTGGCTTGTAACAGTGCGATTTCTTTTTTCATTTTTTTCATTTTTTTTCTCTTGTAGACATGAGCACTACTACTCCCTTGGGAGGAGGGAAGGATGAGGAATCAGAGAAGAAGGATGAGATGGACGACGACACTATGTTTACCACCTTGGGAGAAGAGGATAAATCTAAGCCATCTGTAGCACCTCGCTGGGCAACTCGTGTGTTTGCAGCAGACTGTCTGTGCCGAGTTATCATGCTGTGTGAGAACGCGAACAAGGCACACTTCGATCTGGCACTGGCTCGTTCAGCCAGACTTAAAAACCCCAAAAGTAATTACAGGATATGCATTTTTTCATTTTGTTTTTAAGTTTTCATTTTATTTTGACACCTCTTTACAGCTTAAGGTTACACATTCAAGGAAAAAACGTAAGCCGTTATCCTTTCATTCCGATGGTTAAAAGCAAAGGAGATAACCAACAAAGGTCAATAAAGCTGTAATTGTATAGTAACTGTGGTTACCATACCACGAACACAAAGAATGGGGTTTGCTGGAGAGTATAAATTAGGACAGACTGGTCTGCTTGGAAAAAACCCTTAGATTTGCAGACCTTTTCTCCACTCCGAAATAGACGTGGTAAACTTGTAGCGAAGTTCAGCTGGGAACGGTTGCTGAGTTTCACGTAATAACAGCAATGAATTAGACTTCAGAGATTATTTTAGCATCTCCAAACCAAAGAGATGCTAGAAAAGAAAAAAGGGGTAAGACCAGGTCTTATTGCTGTGGCATTGGTTACACAGACAGGGATGCGAGAGGGAGTTGTGAGATGTGGACCCAGCTGCTTTACAAAGTTTATTATTCTTGTCCATGAGCATGATGTTTTAAAGCTCATTGAAGATACTTTAATGAGTTAGAGGATCAAAACTGAGAGGCCAGAGATGACATAGCTGTTTTGTGAAGAAATGCTTTTCTAACAGATAGTGGGAAGTTTCTGTTCTTGAGTTATCCACATGTATTGGTTCTGGTGCATAGTGATTGCTTTCACCCATGTAGTGCTCATGAGGATTTTCTATATGTAGGATGTATATCCTTGGCGTCCTCGAATGCATGGAATTAATGGATTTTAGCTTCTATGTTGTTGAGGGCATCTGTTATGATATGGAGATTTATCCAGTCTTTGCTTGTGTTGCTTTGATGCAGTCTGGTTGCAGCACTGTGCATTGGTTTTGTGAGAGTCTCGTTTCTAACTTGACCCGAGGCTGATGTTGGTGTTCGAACACTAAGAGGGAAGAGTTTGGGAAAATATTTTTTCAGATGGTGTTGTGTTATAGAGAAAATAATGAAGTAACTGCTGCTTATAGCATACTGCAGAAGATTGCATATAATAATCCTGAATTTATTTACAGTAAACTTGATATGTTCGGTATCCTTGTAAAAATGAAAACTCAGCAAAATTCTATTCCCTCAACTTCCAAAATATTCAAATTTTACTAACATGTGAGATCCTCTCAAAAAGTAAGTGCAAACTTTACCACTTCATAGGTTTTTCCAGTCTTTCTTTACGACTCAGAAGTTTCAGCTACAAAGTAAACTTTTCTTTTTTACCTTGAGACTTGAAAATATGTAGAGCTTTCATAATTTGTGGTTTTTCTTAGTCACCCTGCATATTATGTTTTTAAATAATCTATTTTCCTATTTAGCATCTGGTAATTTAAAATTGAAATAAAATGAGTAAGTAGAGGAGAATAATCCTTTCAGAAATGTTACCGCGTTATGTATTGGATTTTTTCCTGCATGTTGCCTGCTGCTTGCTTACAGCCGTGGATGTGGCTTTTGGAACAGAACCAGAGGCATACCCAGTTTTTAGGTGTTAAAACTTTAGAAAGTTTTCCTTCATCAGCAGGGGTCACTGTAAGCATAGGACTTGAACAGGATTTGCCTTGAAGATTTTTTGTAGGTTTGAGGGGCGATCACTAAAATTAGCTTTACTAAATGTTCTAAACGACTCTGCCACATTTACATACTGTATTCAATGCAGCCTCTATATATTTCATATTTCATTTTGTTTCAAATTTGTGTTTAATTTTTAAGGTTGTTTTAGGAATAAAAGCCCTTGTATCATTTTAAGGGAGTGGGGAGAGAAAGAAGAATAGGTTACTTGTGCCTCCTTCCACACCCTAAATGTGGACCTTTTAAAAAGAATAGTTGAAGTTCATACATGTAAATGAAGAAAACATTACAAATATCTGTCATGTTACCTATCTCTTAAGTTCCTAAATAGTTCTTTCTATTTTGTTTTAAGATGACTTCTTAGTACTCCATCTCTCTGACCTTATTCGAATGGCATTCATGGCTGCCACTGATCACAGCAACCAGCTACGAATGGCGGGTCTTCAAGCTCTTGAAGACATTATCAAGAAATTTGCATCAGTTCCTGAGCCGGAGTTTCCGGGCCATGTGATACTAGAGCAGTATCAGGCTAATGTAAGACCTCTTTTATAAGTTCAGGATATTGTATATTTATGCCAGTATAGCACTATTAGCTTTGAGAAAATTTTGTAACTTCAAAAGATGTCTGAAGAGATTCTTGTGTGTGAAAATGTACTGAAGAGACACTTTTGCTTACCTCTTCAGAACTTGTTTTTTTATCTCTTCCTATTTATTGTAATTTAGTAGCTGACAAAAGTAAAAATGCAGTATTTATTGATTCTTGAAAGCCAAATGTTACAAGTTACATTTAATTTTTGGTAGGAGTGACATTTCATTTGTAGAATTATGAATTAGAAAGTAATGTTATTCAGTTACAGATTGAATATAATCTGTTTTCTTGGGAATTGATAAATATACTTCTGTTTAAATGAAAACTGCATAAGTATAGACATGGGAGGAAGGCAGCTGGAGATTTATTTTTGGTTTATTATTGCTTTATTTTTATGCACCCCTTTTGTCTTCACTGTGTCTGCAATTATCTTTAAAGGCAGGCTTTTATCCTTTTTACTTCCGCCTTTTTCTTCTTCCTTCTGTAGTGCTGTAACCATTGCATCTGTCTCTTTGACTTGGTTCCTTCTGTTTCAGAAAAATGTTGCCTTATAACAATTGCCTGAAAGCCTTTTTTTATCAGTATTTGTCATTTTGGGAACTTGATGCAAATTCAACCTTAAACATTGGATTTCACATCGTTTTTCCTTTGGACACCAAAAAGTCACCGGCTTCTTGAGCCTTGACATAAATTGCACCTGTAATACTTTAACGGTTAAAAGGATACTCATTAACAGAAGGAAGATAATAGCACATATTTGACAAAGGTAGCTGAGACTTAAAAAGGCGATGGGCAAGCAAGAAAAAAAACTGGTTTAGAACTTTGTTGATGTTTAAAGAATACTCTTGCAACTCTGCTAGACAGCAAGGATAAGTTTGGGGTGTGGCTATAGTGCTGGAACTGGCAATCTTGTCCTACTTGTTCTGTGTATATGCTTGATTCTTAAACAAGGTGAGATGAAGAATGTTGTGTCGCTATTGTTCTAGTTGGATTTTTAAATTTTTCTTCTTATCAACAGGTTGGAGCTGCTCTGAGGCCAGCTTTTTCCCAAGATACACCATCTGATATAACTGCAAAGGCCTGCCAGGTACGGAAGAAAGTGGTCGGATGGTATAAGGCCAACTGAGTTTCCTTCTCTTTGGAAGAAGGATGCAGAAGAGAAGTAGTAGCAAATGGCTGGAAAAATTGGCAAACATAAGACGAGATGTTTTTGTAACATCTTTTGAGTCTCCTAGTAATACATTTCATCCCTCAGAAGTGCAGAAGACCTTATAGGGAGCTACATCAGAAGATATTTAGTCTTTCTGACATTAGTTGTGTCTTCATGTCAGTTGTGCATTTGTTGCTAAAAAACCAAAAGCCTTGCTTAATGAGACCAGTAGTAATGTATTTATTAAGATGTCTTTCAGTCTGATCAAATCTTTAGATTACAGATAATTTACCTTTAAACACTAAACTTCTGTTCAAATTAATACTTTATTTTAGATTTTAGAAGATTTGAGCATTCTCATTAGTCATAGTAACCTCTTAGTGAAAATTCAGTGAAAGGGGTTTTTTTTTGTATGTGTATGGGTGTATTTTTTCTTGTGTGATCTTGTGCTACTGTAGTTTAGATCAGTTGTCAGCCACCTAGCTATAGCAGTATCTAGTAGGTGGTTTACACAGCTAAATTACTACTGTAGTTTAAAGCAGCAGTTTAATTATCTATGCAAACATCAGTTTTAAAGTGGTAACTTTGTGTATGTGAGTTTTGTTTAATAATCTTGGTCCAGCAGGACTGTGATTTTGCGTTGTCTTTTTATACTCTTAATTTCTGGCAAAACTTGTAAGGATAGATCAAATATGGCATATATATATATATATAAAATAACATGTTTTTCTTACCTTACAGAATGTTTATATGCATTTATAGATAGATGAAGAGGCAGTTTGTGTGAAAACATGTAACATTCCTTATAACTTGTCAAATTCTTCCCTATTCAACCAGTTTCAAAGTGGATGTGTGCCCTTACAGGATCAAATGGTTGGAGATTAGGTTTGGGTATTTAACTCTCTCTAGAAGTTACATGGACAGAGATGAGCTGCACCGAAGGGGTTTGATGATGTTGTAGTTTTTGTGTAATGGTATTACGATCGGTTATAGTCCTTACTGCCCAACAGCAGGAGGGAAGCTGGTCTTAGTCTTACGGTGAATGAGTTATGGATTGTGACGTGTTTTCAGCCGCCTTGTCCTGTGCACCATTGGGGCACTCCTGTGTTTGTGTTTACTTTACTTCCAATAAGTTCATCATTCCAGATCATGAGAGGCCCCTCCTCAAAGGCTTTCATGGAACTGGTTCTCTATAAGCAAAATAAATAAATTGGAGATAGGACAAAAATGCCATGAAAAGGAGTTTGTAAAACCTTAACCACTTGACTTCTGTTGTTTGGTTGTGTTTTTTGTGGTTTTTTTTTTTTTTTTTTCTTCGGTTTCTCATCTTTGTAGAATCACCACCAGAGTCAAAGCAACTCTTTGGAAAGAATGTGTCCCTTTCTGTAGAAAAGCAACTGCACCAGAATTCTTTTATTGCCTGTGTTGTGTCTGGGTGTGAATACATTTCAGAGGATGAATGCCAATGTGTAGCACTAGACAGGTGCAGCCAATCTGTATGTTGTTTGTATTTTAAGTAGCTGTTTGAGTCCATTTAACTCAAATGAAAAGTGGGAAGCCCAACTGTGTGTCCACCATGAGTCGTATTGATTGTTCTAGTTATAGAACTGTTGGTTCTGGATCAGAGCCTAGTTATCTAAAGATTTCTATTGCACTCATTTCTAGGTGTTTTCTTGACTTGAAAATTTGAAACTCTCGAAAACTTCTTATTAGTATGGAGCCTTAATGTATGATTTGAGAGGTGTGAATTTTTAAAGCTGTACTTTTATAGACTGCTGTCCGATATATCCTTAACAGTAAATGCAGTGACCCATTACCTGAATGATTTGACCAGGCATTTGAGAACAGAATAAAAAAAATTTTTCTTACCTATTTATGGAGGATTTAAAAACTATTTTAAATATTTTCCATGTATCTTTTAAGTTCCAATGAAATACGCTTCGCAAATGCAGCCTTTGTAATCACTCTCCAGAGCAATTCTGTTATCATAGGTGGGGAGGAAAAAAAATGAAAACCTCTAATTTTTTTTTTATATCAAGGAAGAAGAGAGCTGCTAAGTTATTTCGTGGTGGTTGATTGTTTCTGTTTGCTTGTAGATCTTTAATTTTTTTTTATTATTTGTAAGATTGTTGGGTTTTTTGCTAGTTAGAATTATACTAAATAACTTTGTTGTCTAGGTATGTAGTGCTTGGATAGGAAGTGGGGTCGTAAGTGACCTGAACGATCTCCGCCGAGTTCACAACCTTCTTGTCTCTTCCCTGGATAAAGTGCAAGCAGGAAAGGGATCTTCTAGCCAGCTTTATCGAGAGAGTGCGACTACTATGGAAAAACTTGCAGTTCTGAAAGCATGGGCTGAGGTAAACATTGACCATTAAATTTTTAAAGGTTTGCTGTTCAGCGAATGGGCCTTGCATCTGTCCTTCTCTTTTTCAATTCCACTCCTGGGACGTTTTCAGCTCTGTATCTGTTCCTTTTTGTGCCATTCTGTTGATCGCTGTTTATACTGAGGCTTGATTGTTCTTTGTTTTAATGCACTTTACTGTATTAAAGAATACACTCGTACCCTGTATCAGATTTTGATTTTCCTCCCATCCTATTGCTCCTAAGCTTAAGAAAACAAAAATCAAGCAACCTTAAAATATATTCTGGAAAAATATTGCAGTTAATTAATGAGAAATTTATTGAGGTGTTCATAATAAATTACAGGCTTAATGTAGATACTGTTGGAGAATGGCTGGAATAGCAGAAATCTTCAAGTATTTACAAAAGACAGAGTTAGTGCTATTTGCTTCTTGAAATTTTACTTACGTGCTATAGAGCTCTGCAGATAATTACACAAATGGTATTTTGGTTTCTCTTAGTACTTAAAAGGTTCAGGATTTTTTTTATTAAATTTTCTTGGAAATTACTTCTGAAATTACAAAGGAAAGTATTAACATATCAGTTGTATAATATTAATCATCCCATACTGTAATTTACAGCTTTGATAAGGAGCATCTGTTGTATGAAGACACTTATTTCTATTCTATTTCTTTCTTAAAAATGCTTATTTCTACTGTATTTTTCTGATATTTCTGCTTATTCACATATTTAAGTTATTGAAAAATCCTTTTATCATCCTATAGCATCTATCAAAGACAGACATATAAATGTTCTTGTACTCTTTTAGTCATTTAAAACCATTTTTATGTCTTTCTGATACCTAATCTGCTCCCAGAAAGTGACAATTACTCTGATTTATCTAGTATGTAGTGTAGGTCAAAAAAATCTTCTAAGTAAGGATGCATTGATTTAATGAAATCAGTTATTTAAATCAGTATGTCTCTGCAGAGCAGCAGTAATTGAAATTTTTTTAGGAAAAAAGTGTGTAGCCAGATTGTTTTAGGAAAGTGCTATTTGTGCCTGTAGGGGTTATATACTGGTAGAAATTAAAGAAAAAATATTTTAATAAAATGTAGTATATTGCACATCTCTTTTCCCCCGTCATTTTCTGGTGAGTCATCTGTGGATGGAATCTGTTACTTGGTAAAGGCTGCTTTTCTTTTTTCTTTTTAGGATCTCTCAGCATGTACTTTAAGATCTGTTTTTCTTCTAGGTGTATGTTGTTGCCATGAAAATTAAAAAAGAAGCAGAGACCAAACCGAAGCATGTTTTAAAGAGTCCAGAGGAGGATGAGGATGATTTTGGTACTGTAGATGAGTTGCCACCAGATAGTTTGATAACACTTGTACAGCCTGAGCTGCCTGCGCTGAGCCGACTCTGGTTAGCTGCACTGAAAGATTATGCTCTTTTAACTTTACCAGCTGAATTTGCTACCCAGCTTCCACCAGATGGTAAGCACTGGAATTTCTTTTTGTGGTGGTGTCAAAACCAGAAAGAAACCCTTAGCTGAGACTTCAAAATTATTCTATAAATTATTTGGCAGGCGTGTTTTTTATGCAAGTGATAAATTTCTGCCTGTGTATAATAGGAATGTATGTTTGAAGTTGGAGCATGCTTTTTTCCTTCAATCTGCAATGAAGATATTCTTCATCTGAATCACAGATAAAGATGTCTTTGTAGGTTATCTAAAGGGAATCACAGATGTCTTTGTAGAATTAAGAATATTTCTACACCTCTAATAATTTGATGTCAAATGCAAGAAGATGTTTACTATGAGAAAAGCCCTTGACATTAGAGCAGATACTGTCTTAAAATACTTCACTAAGTAAGACTGAGTGTTCTATATGAAAAATGCTGCGAGACCTGATGACTTTGGCTGCCCGTCTGACTCATCTGCTTGCTGTTCCATTGTGGCTGTTGCCCTTTCTTATGAGAGGCACTAAAGTTGCTTCTTCGCAAGAACTGGAACGTGCTGTCACTAACAAAGGTTTACATCTGAATATGTACATGATAAAACACATCCAGAGTAAATAAGCTAATAAATTTAGAGTATATGCTTTTTAGCTATTATTTGCAGAGAATTTCAGAATTTACCTTTGCTTTGCTGATTTAACAGGGGGAGCATTTTATACTCCAGAAACAATTGATACAGCTAGACTGCACTACCGAAACTCCTGGGCTCCCATACTACATGCAGTGGCACTTTGGCTAAACAGTACAGGATTTAATGCTTCAGAGGCAACAGAAGAGACGGCTGCAGCAATGCCCAGTTCACAGAAACGTGCTATGTCCATTACGTTAAACCAGAAACCTGGAACTCCACCCACCTCTAAATCTTTGCCAGAGATAAACAAAGATCGAATGCACTTAATTTTGGGTAAGAGTTACAAGTTTAGAGTTCAGAGGCAGCGCAAGTATGGTATGAAATAGTATAGGAGTAAGAAGAAATACTTTGCTTGAAATCTGGGAACTTTAGAATGCATCACAGTCTGGGCAGTAACGTTTTGAAATATTTCTGCCTCCTCCTCCTCTCTGTATCCCTCTGCCGTCTGTGTTCTTTATAGCTTTGACAGAACACTTGTTCTTGTGATTATTGTGATTTTTATAGACAAGTTGTATATCTAATTTATTTATATAATTTAATGAAGTGAGTAGGAACTATTCTATGCTGTAATATAGTTCAGATGGTACAAAATGTTACACTTCAAAGACACAAAAGCTGAAAGGTTAATTAAAATATGCACCCTAATAAAAAACCATTCTGTAGAGACTGATACCGACAGGTCACATGAAGTAGCTTTTGCATCAGATTTTAATCTGTGAGTGGCACTCAATGTTTCCATTTGTTACCTAATGGCTTCTGGAGGTGAATGTGATTATTTCTGTTGAGGAATGCCAATAGTTTGCTGAGCCATACAGATATTTAAAACCAGAATTAGTGTCATATAAACACTGTATAATATAAACACTACATAATTTTTTGAGACTTAACTTCATCTCAGTTGCATTTAAAACAGTTCAATAAAATAAAACTTCATATACAGTGAAATGATTCAGAAGTCTGACTTACGGATTCTTAGAACAAAGTGTGGATTTTCATTCAGTAATCTGAGTTGTTTTTCCTGCCAAATTTTGGGGAAGATATGATGCAGAAGAGAAAGTGAATACAATTCTGCAGTTGCTAATACTTTTCCTTTAACGGGAAAAAGATGTGTATCTTTCTAAAGTTGTTAAGAACCTGCTATACTTAGAAATTTTAAAAAGAAAACTTGATTTTATGATGATGTGAACATTCTTTCTAATTCTTGCACTTTTCAGGTGTTAGTATACAGTTTCTGTGTTCCCCACGACCTGAAGAGCCTGTTGAACATGTTACGTCTTGTTTACAAGCACTTCATACTTTATTGGATTCCCCTTGTGCCAGGATCCATATTGCAGAAGATCAGGTACTGTATGAGCATGTTGTAACAATGAGCTTTTTCTAGGTCTTGGTCTTTCATCTGTGGTGATTACAAAAGCTGTTATTATTTTCGTGTGAGAGAAGTATTTGCTCATCATAAGCAAGTGACAAAACAGTTAGGAATTGTTAAGTCCTACTTAATTTTTTGTATGTATTTTGTTTTGCTGTAGCTTCTTGGTGTTGAACTCTTGAGTGTGCTTCACCGACTCCTCCTGACCTGGGACCCTCCTTCAGTCCAGCTACTGGTTACAGGAGTTGTCCAGCAGATAGTAAGAGCAGCTCAAGATTATTTGCAGGAAAAAAGGAACACCCTAAGTAAGATTTTGAAAACATGGCTTGCTTTGCGTAGTAAATAAGCAACAGGTTTTCATATTGGGAAAGAAACTCAAATACATGGTATTGAGTTTGGTTTTCTTGAGGAGGAAAATGCTGTGTATTCCACAGATACTCTTGATGTGTTCATAATCTTACCTGCTGATTTCTTAACTCTTGTAGCATAGTTTCTCTTCCTCTGATCGTTCTAGCAGTTATTCTTTTTCATGTCATGACTTTCATTTATTTTTCTTGAATATAAGTGATGAAAATTATACCCAGCACACCATATAAGGTCTTATTAATACCTTGCTCAGTTTCGTTAATGCTGCTCTATTGACTACCTCCTTAGAACTTAATTTACCTTTTTTCTGAAGTTTAATGGTTCTGCCTGCAATGTAGGGTCTTGTGGTACATCCCTGGCACAGCTGGCATTCATGAAGTAAATACTGCCACGGGAACCAGTGTGAAAAGTTGTTTGCCTACTTGTCTGCCAGATCTTGCCGGGAAGTGGAGCAGCCTTGCATTTGGGTTCTTGCCTCACTGATACTCAGGGCGTGTCAGCATCCAGGAGCTCTGGGAAGAGGCTGTGCAAACAGGAGTAAGGCTTTTGGCATGGAAAGGCAAGCTCACACAGCCCAGAAGTGCTGCTCAAGACTGTACAAGACAATCACTTCTGGCACATCAGAGGTCTAATGAGGCATGAAAGTCCTGATGTGACTCTCCTCCAGGTACTTGTCTGTGTAGCCAGGGTTGGAGGTGACAGTGGTCTTACCTGTGAGATGTGAAGGAAATCGATGTGAAGACGAGCAGACTGTGTAGCATCAGGAAGAGCAGATGGAAGAATGATGTGTTCTTCACAGAGATCCTGCAGGTGCAGGAGCCCAAACCCCATGTGTCACAGAAGGACGGACAGCCATAGGCTATGCTGGAACGTGGCTGTGGAGGATGAGATTTGCACAAAGATGGAGGCTGCAAGGTTGTGACTTCCCAGCCACAACAGGCTTTATCTGCAGATAACCAGTTGGAGAACACTGTAGAGATCTGGCAAGAGGAGAAGAGGAATAAGCTGTCAGGGCAGGTGTCTGGGCCATCTGTCCCTCTTTGATAGGTCAGAACTCATACCACTAAGAGAAAGCGAAGGGTGATATCGGTCAGAAACTCTTTTCTTGTTTGCCACGGACACCCTGATCAAGAAGAGGAGGTGGGTGAAGCCATATCAAACCACCTGGAAGAAGCCTTCCAGTTAGAAGTTAAGAGAGTCTCGTGAGAGACTTACATCATCCAGACATGTGCTGGAAGGGTAACACTTGCAGGATGCTAACAATCTGAAACTTTTAGAAGCATAACGAACAGGTGTTTTTCAGTCTGGATGCTGGACAGTCCAAATAAGGGAGGTGCTTAGTGGATCTGCTCATCACTGTTACAGAAGAAATGGTTATGAAGGTTAATGCTAGCTGTGGCTGTAGCCGCTGTGCTATGGTGAAGTTCATGATGCTGAAGGAAACGGAGAAAGCAAGTAGCAGAGCAAAAGGTTTGGCCTGACTTAGCCAGTTAGCCTACTGCGTATGTGAGAAGATTTTTTTGAGTAAATTCCCTTGGAAACCACTTTTGAGTATATGAAGTGAAGAATGTGATTTGAAATAGTGAGCACAGACTCAGCAAGGACAAATAATGCCTAACCACCCTCTGTGATGAAATAACTGGTTTGGGTGAAGGGCAAGTGGTGAATATTGTTTACCTTGACTTTCACAAGGCTTTTTACCCAGTACTCCATAGTATCATTGTCACATTGGAGAGACACGGTCTGAAAAGTAGGAGAATGACTGTCTGGACTGCTGTGCTTGAATGGAGTTTGATGATGCAACTCTAGCTGGCAGTTGTTCGCAACTGCTGTTCCTTAGAGTTCAGTATTGAGTCTGCTACTGTTAACCTCATCATTAACAACCTGGAAGATAGGACAGAATACACCCTCCGCAAATTTGTGGATGATAATAAATTGCACAAGTGGTGGATACACTGGAGGACAGCATTGCCTTTCAGGGGAGTCTCAAGCTGCAGAACTAAGAACCTGCTGAAGGTCAGCAGACAAATGCAAAATCCTGCATTTGGGATGGAGTAACCCTGTGCATTGGTATAGGCTGTGGGGCTGACAGGCTGGATAGCAGATTTCCTGGATAACAAGTTGAATGTGAATCTGTGGTGTGCCTGAGCAACGCGTTAGAAAAGCACGACCAGTATATTAATGGCTGTGATTGTCCTTTCAACGTGAGCCTCTGAAGTAGTACTCCATCTGGAGTAACGTCCAGTTTTCTTTGCCTTTCCCCCTCATCTCGAATAAGAGAGATGTAGACAAACTGAAGAAGTCCAGTGGACATCCACTAAGCTGCTTAGGGAGGTGAAGTATGTGACATGTGAGGAGAGGCTGAGAGTGCTGAACTTGTTTAGTCTGCAGAAGAAAGAGTTAATAGGGGATAGAATAGCAATTCTTAATGGGTATTTAAAGAGAAAAGCAGTCCAGGCTCTTCTGAAGGGCGTGTGATGGAAGGATGAGAGGCAACAGACACAGGTGGCAGTAATGGCATACCATTGCCAGATGGCATACAAGAAAAAAAACTTGTCACCATGGGAGTGGTGAAGCAGTAGAACAGGTGGCTTGGGATATTGGGGCATCTCCATGCTTGGAGATCCTGAAAACTGGACCAGCCCTGAGCAACCTGCTGTAGCTTTCAGGTTGGCCCTGTTGTGAACAGGAGGTTGGACTTGCATGACTTACGGAGGTCTCTTTTTCAACTTCAACTTTTCTGACATTCTCTGATGAGGTGATACACCTAAATCCTCTCTTCCTCTGTTCCTCTATTTGGCCTTTATTGAGCTTGAGTAAAATTTATTTGTCTTTTATCCCCACTTCTTCTGGTATGATATTTCAGCTGCTGTTGTTTTGCTTAGACTTTTCATCAGCATAGTTTATTTCTACTTTATGTAAGACTATCCTTGATAAGTGTATTAGCATCAGCTTTCTCCAAAGCTACTTTCTGAAGTACTTTTAGTAACCTCTTTTAACAGATCTTCCTGTTCAACCATTCCTTTACCATTTCTGTGAAAATTTCACATTGGATATACCGTTTCCATCTTTGTCAGGTAAATTAGTTTCCAAGTGGCAACCTGGCAAATAGTTCATTGATACCTGGTTAGGTTAGCTCTGCCATGTTTTCTTTTACCTGAAAGAAGTAAAGTAAAACCCAAATAATATCCTTTTACTAAGGAAAACTGGCATCTTAGTCTGGCATGATATATGGTCGAGGAAAAAAACCCCTACTGTTAGTTTTTGCCTGTTTTACACATAAAAACAGAGAGAAAATTTTGCTGGAACTTGAGGAACTAGCACAGCTAAAAATGCAAGCTCTGTTCCTTCATGTGAATTAATGGAATTGTTTACTCTAGGCCCAGTAAGTTGCATTTTTTCCAAATTGGTGAATGTGATAACACTAGCAACCATTTAAATTCATAGGAGCCCCATTGGGGTAGTCCAGGCCAGCTTTGGGTTACTCAGTCTCTGTGGCTGCGTAATGGGAGAGGGAGATAGCGCAGCTGGCCAAGCTGCCTTTCAAAAGACAGGCTTTTTCAACTGAATGCACTGAAATTATGAACTCAGACCTAGAATCCTACAATGCTTTTCTGTTCACTTGTTTCATAATCAATTTAGGATGAAATAAGATTTTGTCAGGGTGGAACATTTAATTAGTAGCTATTAAAAAATATTGTCATGCTTATTCATTTTGTAGTCATTGCTGTTAATTTTACAATCAGTTTTAAAAGAAGTAAAATTATTACTGCATTTTTATTTTGTATAAGTATTACTACTTTTTCTCTAGTGCTGAATGGATTTTTAGTAAGGATTCTGGCAATTACAATACTTCTAAAACATATTAAACTCCTTTAAGTCATTCTCACTAAAACATTTCGTTTGACAGCTATGTTTGTCATATCTTACTGTGAAGCAACATGTTCTTGTTGATTTTTAATTTTTTTTTAAAGAGTGTTTTGTGTAATCTTGGGTATAGGATCTTTCTTAACTGTTTCTTCAGACATTTCTTTTCTTTTTTCAGATGAAGATGATACTGAGGAAAAAGAAAATCCTCTTGCTTTAGGAGAGGGAGGTGAGAGTGGTGGTCTTGTGCCTGGAAAATCTCTAGTCTTTGCAGCCATGGAGTTGCTTATGTTTATCCTAGTAAGGCACATGCCCCATCTGAGTTCAAAAGTGTCAGATTCTCCAACTCACATTGCTGCCAAATCCCACCTCTCTGAGGAAAGTGCTCGTCTCGTGGCTGCCACTGTTACTATACTGTCGGACCTGCCTTCGCTGTGTTCTCCAGCAGGTAGGGCATTGTGACAAAAAACGAGTGGTTACTGTAGGGGAAGTATAGTGAGCATGTGATGCTAAAAGCAAACTGTACACATATTTTTATGGAACACTTTAAGGGTCATCTATTGAAAAGTATGTTCAGGTTCTAAAATAAAATAAGAATTCAGGCTTTTCCAGTGAGCAACATAAAGGAAATTACTTTAAATGTGCATGTATGCTGCAAGTTTGCTGAGGAAATGAGCTCTTTATTACTATGATTTTAATATTGGGTTTTTCCCCCTTCCTTTTTTCATGATTTTGAAACCTTTTGGCCAATTTTAATTGTATTGTAAAAGATCATAAACCTCTCGGAGATTCCTGAGAAGTTCATGAAAAGCAGCAGCTGGATAAAAAGAGAATCTTACTGAGAAAAAAACCAGCATAGTTCAGCTGTGGTACACTTGGTTTTGCAGCCGTTGGCTGTCAGTCATCCCAAATGTGACTCTAAACTAAATGGAGCTTTCTTCTTCCCAAGGAGACTGTCACAAAGGATATGTGTAAACTAGGGTAATTGCACTGAGTGGAGCTCAGGGGTAAAGTACACAATTGCGTGAGAAGCTGTATTCTTTGAGTTTTGCTTTTCAGAGGACAAATTGCTTAAGAGTTGTCTTTGTGGAACTCTGGGAAGTTTTGCACACTGATACAGATACGACATTTTAGAGGCTGGTCCCTTACTGAGATGCAATGTAAATAATGTATCTGGACAAAGTCACGCTCAGAACGCAGTGTTGTCTGTTTTCAAAGTTCTGTAAGAAATAGTAGATTTTGTGCAGGATTTCAGTCTTCTCTGTTCTTTTTTCTTTCTCCCCTTCATTTTTCTGAGGGAGTTGGGGGGGTGGGGCAAGGGGGAGCGTGGTGGGGGGAGGCAAGAAGAGTAACAGCACTCTCTCTGTGTGGATGGGAGTGAAGGCACAGCTCCCAGCATTGGCAAGAGGCCAGTTAAAGTAGCTCAGAAACTATTGTTAGTCTACAGAGACTGCTAGAGTTGTTTGGGGTTTTTTTGTTTTGTTTTGTTTTCTTATCCAGAAGATATAGCCAGCCGATAGCTATTTGGAGGGAATGATAAAACACGCAGAAACATTCTCATTAATTGAGCCTTTGGATGTAAGAGAAACGGAATAAAGAGAATTTATCACTTTCTGTGATTGAGTGGGGTTTTTATATTTCTTCCTCTTTAAAACACAACAGTCTTGCAGTCTCCACTGGACAAGATCTGGGCAATCTGGTCTAGAGGAACTGCTACTTTGAAAAAGGGAGTTGGACTAGATGACCTTGATTAGTCCCTTCCAGTTGTAATTATCCTACTTACTGCATTTATCCTCACACCATTTCCAGAAGTATGAAAAGGGTGGGATTTGTGTTGCCACAGATATGGGAACATGAGGCATGGAAAAGATATGGGAAGACACTTGAATGTCTGACATAAGCTGTAGATTGATAATTATGTGTCTAAACCAAGTAGCACCCTTCTTCCAGCCCTATGGTGGCTTAAAGTCTACAAGTCCTATAGAAACTCCTTCTAATAAAGCTTCCACGTGTCTAAAGTCAGGTTAGGTATTACCTGACCAATATTTCTTGAGCATGCCTAACTCGCATCTGCAGGACTGGCTGCACAAAAATTACAGGTAGACATTGAGTTCTTCAGAAAAACAGTGCAGTAGTAGGAGGGTTGTTTTGTTTCCCCTGTAGAGTAGCCAGATGGCTACAGGTTTTTCCCAGGATGTGAGATACCCAGGTGACTTTGCTTACTTTGCTTCTGGGGCTTGTACCACGCACCAGCTTCCTTGGCAAGTGCTTTAACTTTGTTTGGATGACTGTTTCCAGGCCTCTTACTTTATAGGGCCTTAGCGATATGCAGATCCTGTTTTAAGATACTTAACAATCTGGGTGTGTAAAATATGACGCATGCCATGTATCACATGCTGTACAGGGCAAAACTTCAATAGCTGAATCATTGTTCCTGAACTGACAGCAACATTTTAAGTGTTGGCTTGTAAGACTTGTGTTATGATACACTTCAGTAATACTGATGGGTGAATTTTGTGATAAAATATTGAATGGCATGTATCCCTTGTTACCTGAATTGCAATTTATCTTGGTGTCTCCTTTGTCTCCTAACCATATGTATCCATACTTGCAAAACTAAAGAGGTTATCTACCACTAATTGTTGGAGTTAACTTTAGAATTTTTTTCTTTTTTTAATTAGGGTGTATGACAATCTTACCCACTATCCTATTTCTGATTACAAGAGTACTGAAAGAAACAGCAGTAAAATCAGCAGATAATCAGGTCCCACCTCCAGTCAGTGCAGCCCTTCAAGGGATAAAAACTATTGTTACTCTTCCAACAGTCAAGACTGATGTAACTCAGAAACAATGGACAGGTCTTATCCGCAGCACTCTGGCATCTATCTTGGAATACTCTCAACCTGGTAAGTGGTTTCCCAGTGCAGGATAGTTAAAATTAAAGAGAACTGGGGTTTGCTGTAATGAAAAGGCAAGTATTGTATCTGCCTATAATTTAACAGGCTTCATGTCTGAGGGTTGAGGATAAAAAATGGTGATAAATTGCTTGTAAAATTGAAATGGGAGAAAGACCTCAGTGCACCAAGCGTAATAGGTTATGTTAAAGACAAGCACAGTATTGGCTTTGAGAAAATACAGTTAGACCTCAGGAGTTCCCATCCCAGATTTGTCCTTGTTGGTCTGTTTTCTTTAATGTTGATCATAACCTCCTGTTACAAATTTTGCCTTTTGCAATTCATCTTGCAGCCCCCCCCCCTCCACCAGGTCGTTTCCATAGGGTATTCTTCTGTACTATTTCAGACTTCCCCCTTACATGTTGAATCCTGTTATGATGTGATGCTTTAGGTTTTCCTCAGGCTGACCTTAACAGTCTCCATAGTTTCTTACAAGTGATGTGTTTCTGTAACTTGGAAGCTTACGTTCTGATACCAATCGGTCTTTTTGACATCTGCTGAATGTTTCACAAGCAAAATTTAAAGGAGTTCCAAGCTGAGTTCATTTCACTTCGTAGACTATTCCTTCATTTCTCTGACAACTGGCAACACAAGACACATTGCCAAGGCCTGAGCAAACTGTAATTTCCACCTCTCCTTTCCTTTTTTCACAGAATACCTGCTAGCTTAAAGGAAAGGAGACTTCAGTTTCCAAAACAGAATTTGTAGGGGAACTGATCTCTTTACTGAAGCTATAACTGTTCAGTACTCTGGACTCAATACCTTGAATTAAATCTCAAGAAAAATGACAATCAGTGTTATCTTCTAAGTGTTTGTTGACGCGATTCATAGAGTCTTAATGACAGTGAGTGCGAAGACAGCAAGGGATAATTGTGGCAAGGTTCATGCTGCAGTAGGATATTCACAACAGTGTTACAAGCACTCAGTAGTGAGGAAGAAATCCTACCCTTGCAAAAAAAAAAAAAAAAAAAAAAAATCTGTTACCCACCAGGAGGTTGTCTACTGCATAGAGAACTGCAGACTACTTCTCTTGATTCACAATTGTACTTTGCCTTGTCCTTCAAATAGCAAAAAGGATGTAGAGGCTCAGCTGTGTAGTTAGCAAAAGAGAGACACAAAGATTTGTTATTTGCATGATGGTAGTTCAGCCACAAAACGTCCCATTACATCCCAAGGAGCCATTTATAGAGACTGAAAAGTCGCTTGAATGGAGTTACTCATGTGAGAGATAGGGAGCGAGTAGGTAATTGCAAATGATCCTGAAAATGTCTGAGGGGGGAGGATCAGCAGATTTGTGTTAACCAAGGCAAACTTCTGACTTCATTTGTCACATCAGCTCTTGTCTTCCAGCCTTTGGTTACTGCAAAGATTTCTCAGTCCCTCTTTACAGAATCATTACTGGCTTTAAGCTTTTTTTTTGCAGACTTCAGAAATCTTTTTTGGTTCCTTGCAAGAGTATATGTTTTCCTTTCCAGTCTTCTGTGGAATGGGACATACCATACACACAAGAATCCTGAGCAAGGTCTACTGTATACGATTTCGAGTCTCATAATACAATAACACTTGAACAATTTTTTTTAAATTGTCACATAAAATGCTTGGAGTAGTTTTTTTTGAAGTGAGCTTTCACGTAATAGCTAAGCCAGTTGAGTGAGCGACTGACATCTGTCAAGGGCAGTCATGCAATTTTTCATGTTGCTGACTATAAGTCTGCTGATTTTGTGTCTCACAAGGGAAAGCAGAACCAATCTAGCCAACAAAACCAGCATAACAGTACTTTTTATATATATATATGGTAAATTATTTTTAATTCTTGATGTAAATTCATGAATGAGATCTGCAAAGACGGAGCTTGTGTGAGGGGAAAAAAGATGATAAAGGCAAAGACAGACTATTTGAAAAGCATGGAAGGTTTAAGTAGGACTGGTTTTAGTGGTGACAGGCAGCTGTCAGATCAGCTAGTCTTGTTCTGTGAAACCTCATGTTAAGTAAAAGTTGTTGCCATGCTGGATATCAGTTTCTTACTGTACTCTATCAGCTGAAGAGAATAAAAAAACCCAGTGAAGTATATTTTTAATGGGAAAGGGATCTAAAAAAATACATTTTTCCTGTCTTGTTTACACACTGAAAACAAAAAATATGACTTGGTCAGAGAAAGTGTGGGTGACGCTTTTTCCTTGATATTTCAGTTTCAGAAAGTTTTGACTTATTTTATTAATACTATTGGAATAGAGTTGCTCATCTTTTTGTCAGTCATAGTCAATAATGATAAAGTGATTCTGTAATAAGTAGATGCATATTTGTACGTGATTGCAAATAATTTAAAGTACATTCATTTCCTCTTAATGTGTGTCTCTGTTCACTGCCATTCGCTAAATCAATTCTCAACCCTTTTTTGGAGTATACTAACAGAGTGTTTATTTTTGTTTTCAGAAGCCTCTAAGCCTGTTCTTGATGAAGTAAGCATTCTTACAGCTATTGCTCTCTTCCTTTGGTCAGCCAGCACTGAAATAATTGGAGTGCAGTCTTTACAAAATGGATGTATGAACAGATTTAAAAGTGCATTGAATTCCTCTGATCCTTGGGTAAGACTGTGTTAGAGGAATGCAAATAATATATAGCTGAGAAAACCTAACTGTAGTATATTTACAGTATTTCCTGAATGTTTCGTGATGCCTTTACTTCAGAGGCAGATACTGCTTGTCAAAAGAACTAGAATTTTCAACAGTGTATTACAGAAACTTCTTAGGGAGCAAAGCAGCTCAGTGCTTCTAGATAATGTGTGTTCTAGATAATGTGGTTCTTGACTTGCAGCTTTTTAAAAGGAAAAAAATCTTTGATATGTGGAATTTTAGCAAAAGATTGGTTACCAGAGAGTGGTGACATTTCTGCATTAATGCCGATCTTTTGTAATACAAACGAAACCACTTTTTCTGTAGATAAAATTACAGCCTACATTTCTGATAAATTCTATATTTATGTGCTTATTATTCATGTTTATACAAAACTCAGTGCAAAAACTTATTTTTGTGGTCACCATGAGAACACCTCTAGATTGTGAACCATCTATCTCCTAATTTTGCTTCTGCCCTTTGGTTTGCCTTTATGAATTATCGTCTAAATTATTTTCTCACTAAAGAGGAAAACTAAACAGTTGTAGACTGACTTTGTTTAAGCACACTAACGTGCTATATAATTAAGTTTAACTCTTCCAGCCATGTATACATGAGTTTGTTTGAGTGGGTGTACAAATCTGCAGGTGGGATCTAAAGAGAAAAATCTGTAGTATTTCCACGAGCAAGCACTGCAGAGATTCCTGGGAAGAAAAAGACACAAAAAATGCCGATGTGTTTAGGGTCACAGTGAGGCATGTGAAATTCTGTTTAGATTGATAGTTCTTTGCAGCAGGGCTGGTGTTTTCCAGTGTGGACATAAAGTTAAGTTGGTTCTGAAGCCTGACTTTGAGCAGAAAGCTACTTAAAATTCTAGTGTGTGAATGGAAATGTCACTTATATTAAGGAGACTTTTATGTCATACTCTCTCCGGCTCTGTATAAACACATGAACAGTGAGAGGAGAACATCTTTGCCCACCACCTGCTGGAAAGCTGTCAATGACCTGGAACTTAACACTATTTTTGTAAAAGAGAATGCTTTGACAGTAGCCAGGTGATGTCCACTGCAGAATAGTCAAAAGTTTTATATTATATAAATGTAATAAAAGAAGCTTCAATGAAATTCTGCTGTCAGATGTAGTTGTAAAACTCTTGAATTATGCATGCATGTAAGAAAAGAGGGCAGTTCCACATGAGCATGAGGAGAAACTTCTTCATTTTGAGGGTGACAGAGCACTGGAACAGGCTGCCCTGAGAGGTTGTGGAGTCTCCTTCTCTGGAGGCTTTCAGAACTCACCTGGATGCCATCCTGTGCAGCTTGGTCTAGGTGAACCTGCTTTAGCAAGCAGGTTGGACTAGATGATCTCCAGAGGACTCTTCCAACCGCCTCCATTCTGTGATGCTGAGTAAGGCAACAGAAAAATGTTCTTCGGTGGAGCTCTATTAGAAAGCATACAAACAGTGTTAGAAGATGTCTTATTACTTCAGGGCTTAAACGTTGAATTGTATAGAAAACTTGTAGCTGTATACTAGTGAATTAACAGTGACCTGAGCTGCATAGCTTGTATTTTCTTAGTACTATTTTTTTATTAACTTTACTATTAATTTTTATTCCATATTTATATGTCTGTGTTTCCAGTCACCCCCACATCTCCTCACAGATCACTGAGTTCAATAGTACTTCTCCTAGAATGTTTCCGTTCAGCATGTGCTCAGAACTCATCCTGTTCGGAACAGAGTGCAGTTTGAAAGCATGTGCAATGTTTTATACTCGTATATGTGTGGGGCTTTGTCTTCTCCTAAGTTCTGGGTTATTTCTGTAGGATTTTAGAGGAAGATCTTTGTACATCCAGAGAAATGCAAGCTTGTATATGCATATATATATGCAAGCATGTATTGTATACACTATATACATGTATACTCCTATGCTACCACCAGCACAAGATGGAGAATGAGAAGGAAGGATGGACAGGTCTGACAATTTTGGCTACATCTTTGCCTCATGTTAGAGCAGTAAGATCACTTTTATCCGAGTCATTTATATGGGGCGTTTTACCTCTCCTTCTGAGATTGGAATAGCGTTTCATGATTTTGCAGATATATGTACTACTGGTATTGGCAGTTCTGAGACTTAAAGATTTAGTTCTCTGAGGACCTGTGTGATTGACTTGTATGACATTAACTATTCCTTTATTTTCTGAGTTCATATGGTTACTGCTATTTAGTACCTGTTTGTTCTTTCTAAGCGGCCTTCCTTTTATTGAAAACCGGGCTAGTACTATTTTAGCAGATGGGTTGCTTTCCTTTTATTCAGTATGTTTCCTTCCCCTTTAGTAGTGTGGTTTTTTTGTTTGCTTGTTATCATATATATATCACATATATAAATAATAGAGTTTAATGAATTTATTAGAATTGCCCAAGTTAACAAATAACTTTCAGAACAATATATTTATCTTGATTTGATTAGGTTCAAGCCAAGTGTTACCAGCTTCTGCTTTCTGTGTTCCAACACACCAATCGTGCCCTATCAACTCCGTATATTCACTCATTGGCCCCTATCATGGTTGAGAAGTTGAAAGCTGTGGAAAGGAACCGCCCAAACAACAACCTGGAGCTGTTAGCAGTCCAGGAAGGAATTAAAGTCCTTGAAACACTGGTTGCCCTTGGTGAGGAGCAGAATAGTAAGTATTTAGTTTTTCTAGAGAAATGTGTAATGCTAAAATAGAATATTGAACATTAGAGATCTTGCAATTAGGAACTTGATGACATAGTCACAAATAGACCACGTGAGTGCAATGTGCTTTTGTAATTCCAGTACTAGAACTTTGTGTACATGGACTCATAGCACATACAGTATGATATGCTGTAGCCTTTAGATTTCTGGTGATTGCAGGAAAAAAAAAATCTAAATATGAACTGCAGTGGTGAGTGATGTTTTCTTCCTTTTGGAAATGAGTAGCTCTCATGAGTTAAATTTAATTCTTCCCATTGTTAACTTTTATTTACTTTGGCAGACTCATCACTTCTATCAGGTTACTTCTACCAGGTCAACAAAGTTTATCTAAAAAGCCCAAGAAATTGAATTGTGCTGGTCAGAGTATCTTGATTGTAGATGGAGCCTCCTGCTTGCTTCAGCAGATAGAATACAGCATTTATAGTTTATCGTTAAGTCCAGTTATTCTCTAACTAAAAAAATGCTTTTTCTAAAGACTTAATCTGCAGACGTTTAGCTTTAAATGCTGATAAAGTTCCTTGTAAAAGTACTACTATTGGTTTTGTGGGGGTTTGGTCATCCTGTTCCCCTCCAGCATAATCCCTGCTGGTATTTTTCTTCATTGGTGTTGAAACACTAAGCGTATGTTTTCTTGAGCCCCATTCTGTTTCTGGCACAGGTATTTGAAACACGTGTACAATGGGAGAGTAACTGAAGTGAATCAGGAAACAAAACATCTGATTTTTGCTAATGCTGGCTGGAGACAGTCACCCCATGAGTATGAATTTAGTCAAAACCTTTAGAGGAAAATAATTAGTCCTCTGATAACCTACAAAATTGTAGAAGAGTTACCATTTATGTTTAAGTTCTTAGAGCTTAAAATTTACAATTAACATGTTACGCTTACCAAAGGCATACTTGTATCCTTGCTAGATACAAAAAATGAGCCCTGTTGCTGAAGTTCAGCTGCTTTTTTGTTCTAAAGATAAAACTATTTTGGGCTGTGGTCTCTTTAGGCTGTGCTAGCCCAAGTATAGCTGCAGTGCTAGTTTTTTGGATTGGAGTCTTTTAGAATGGAATAATGTAGCAGATAACTGTTCCTGACTTTTTTCCAGAACACTTACCTGCTAATAGCAGTTCCGTTATACTCACTGGGGAGGCTGATATGCACATTCAATTGAACAATGTTTCTGTCTGCCTGAAAAGTGTTTTGAAATCCTGTAGTATGATAGGCACTGTACATCTTATGATCTCTTATCAATGATCTGCAATCAGACAGTGCAAAAGCATCTTGAAGCATCAGGAGCAACATAAGTGTGGTTAGCAAGAAGTCTGAAACACAATCCTGATAAGAAAGTCTTAAGTGACCAAAGGACAAGAAACTATCTACATTTCAGTTGTTTATTTGCTCATTTTTTAATCATAGTGTTTATTGTCACTTCTGAAAACAAAATTACCTGTATCCATCTAATAACTGATAAAATTAATTTTTAGTTATTGCACTGTTTTTTTCCTCTCTCTTAGGAGTCCAGTTGCTTGCCCTTCTTGTTCCTACTCTGATCTCCTATTTACTGAATGAAAACGCCTTTGCTTCTGCATCTACAGCATCTAAGGATCTTCATGAATTTGCACTTCAGAACCTAATGCACATTGGTCCACTTTACCCACATGCTTTCAAGACAGTCATGGGAGCTGCTCCTGAATTAAAAACACGTCTAGAAACTGCAGTCCGAGCAAGTCAGGCCAGCAAAGCAAAAGCAGCTGCTAGGCAACCACCACCCACAGTACATTCCACTCCAACAATTAAACTGAAAACTAGCTTTTTTTGAAACTTTTATCATTTTTGGACCATTAAGTAGTCAGAAGCATTACATTATCCCCGATGTGTTACTGCATATATGTCTGCAATTTTGTGTAATTTGTATGTGAAAGGCTGTCTAATAGAGCTTTGTGTAATTACTTGAACTCCATGTATTACAAGGGAAGTAGTGTTATTTGTATTTGTATAGATTTTTAGGAAACTGAATGGGATCATATTTATGAATTACAAATTATCCACGAAAAACCCCTGTTCTCTGATCTGACTAAATAGGTTTATTTATTTTTAAAAGCTACCCCAAACCTTTGAGTGGTTTTTGATATCTGGTGGTTGTTATCTTACCATTGCGCCAACACACTGGGGATGGAGGGAAGAGGGGAAACTTAGGAAATACTTACATGGGGAATTTCAGGTGTAGAAATACGCACTTTTTTGGTTTTAAAACAAAGTAGGGAAGGGGATTGTCAGACCTTGTAGATCGTTTCAGCTTGCATGAAAAAAAGAATTGAAAATTTTCAGCCTTTCTTGGGGTGAACAATCAAGCATGCTGTCTTAATGAATCGTCCTTATTTATGTGGCGTATATTTCTTTCAGATCTGTTTCCATGCTTGAAAATTAATAAAGAATGTGAAGAATCTAATCCCCTATCTCTTCTAAGATAAATTTTAAAAAATGCATTGGAAATTCAGTTTATAAAGTGAACTGCCTGCTAGCTGCATTTTTCTAGGTGTAGATTTTGCCCTTGTAAGGAGCTCTGTATGAGCAGTCTTCCTGTTCTGCAGGACACTGGTTGAACAGGATGATTCAGTGCTCTGCTCTTTGTCCAGATTACCCCTTGGTATTTAACCTTTCTCAAGATTTTAGTCTCAGTGGATATATCTTATCTGTAGTTCTTGATGAAGTTGGCAGAGCCACATTACTTAAGCACTTTGCACCTGTGCTAAGGGGCAGAACACAAGTGAGACTCAGGCTCCTCCAGTTTTTCCTTCCCTTACCAGGCTTTTCTCTTCTGAAAAGCCCGTGGTACCCCTCACACCTGAGTGAGTTTGATCTGCAGATTTTGGAGCACAGAGCTCAAGTGGGGTGTTAACCGACAGCACAGAGCCCGGGCCCCCAGTGTCCGTCTGCTGCCAGACCTCACTCTTTCTGTTGGCAGAAGTGCAGAACCATGTATTTTCTTGTGTACACAAGACTGACTTAAATGATTTTTTTTTTTGAGACTGCTGTTGAATTTATGGGCTTCTATAGGGAAACTTTCTATACATTTGGCTTTATAGAGAAAAGTCACATAACTAGAGGCCTCAACTAGGCCTACTGAGTTTCATCTCTGATGTTTTCCTGGATACTCTGTAAAAAAAAAAAAAAATATGCATATTTCAGGAGCTTCTACTTCAACCCAAATACAACAAAGGGATATGATTAATTGTTGATCGAAATATTTGTAGACCATTGGTTTTGCATAGTCGTTTGCCTCTAGTCTGTGTTTTCCTGTAAGACCTTGTGTAAGCCCTTTGAGTACCTATGCAAAACGGAGGACAAGACAATGCTCTTTTGCCCTGTTACATTTAGCGCGTGCAAAATCTTTAACAGAAAATCAGAAAAGCTTTTATTTCACAGTGAATATTTTAGTACTGTTTAGTACTATCACTATTTTAGTGATGCATGCTTTAATCTTTTGAATGTTTTTTTTCGTAAAGATGTTAACTTCCAAGTCTTGTTCCATTGTCCTACAGGAGTAAAGATACATGCAGAAGTAAATCCAATATGCCGTACGTGAGGAGGAAAGTAAAATTTGCCACTTCTTAAATCTTTGTACGTGTAGTGGGAATTAAAATGATTAAAATATATCACTATCTATTAAATGTTGCCAGCATTACAGGGCTATATATATATTGCTTAGAAGAAGTTCTGAACCTGAACATTTGAGAGAAAGTATTACGGAGACCTAGTACAACACAACACAAAAATTTTGCAGGTAAAATTAAGAAAATAACTTTAACCTGTTTTAGATTCTCAGCTCCCCTGGTGTTCTAGTTATTAATGACTTAAATGTTTGTTGGAAACTTTTTGTCTGTCATCGGGTTTTATTTACCTTAACATTTATGTCAGCACTTCCATTTCGTTAGACTCTAGCTGGCAAGATGTCTGAAACTGACGGGGTGGGGGCAGCGTAGCAGTCGAGCATAACCAACGCGTTTGATAGGAAAAAGCAGAAGGGCACGTGGCACTAGAGAGATACAGAGGGACAGAGAAGGGAGAGGTTTTTCTTTGAATACTGTGTGACTGTATACTGCAGGCATGAATTTGTATGTCCTTCCCCAGTTCAGTACTTGTTTCCTTCTTTGCTTGCTCCTGATGCGGAAGGTGTAACCATGTGATTTTACATAGTATTTTGGCATGAAATTGGATTTTATTAAAAAAAAAACCCAAAACAAATTAACTTGAAATGCCCGTAGTGCTTATTGTTGTTACCCTCCCTTTCATCTGTTTGTCAGCGGCCTTTTCAATACGCGTTTTCACGAAGCTCGTTTGCTCCGTTTCC
>NW_010421846.1:0-275 GCF_000710305.1 Buceros rhinoceros silvestris | reverse complement strand
CCGTTCCCTCTTGGCGTGTCCCTCCCGCCGTTTCCTTCCTGCCGGGGTGAGCCTCGCTCTGCGCTGGCTCTCTGCCGAGCTGCCCCGGAGCGTGCTCCCTCCTCCGTGCTGTCGCTCCTGCTCCCCTCTGTAAGCTTCCTTCGCTGTCTTTCCCTCTCTGGAAGCCCGCACGGGATCCCCGAGGAGAGGGTTCCGAGGCGGGCGAGCGCGGTTCCGAGCAGACAGACGGAACCGGGAAGCGCCGCTGCCGCGCCCCGGGCGCGCGGAGAGGGGCC
>NW_010421845.1:0-208 GCF_000710305.1 Buceros rhinoceros silvestris | reverse complement strand
TGGGATGGTCCCCGAAGGGGAGGAGGCTGCCTGACCCACATGCACACACACACTCCCTTCAAAGCGAAGCGGTGCCCCCTGACGTGTTTGTCACCCCCCACGGCGGGCTGTCACCTTTAGTAACGTCTTACCCCTTCCAACAGCGCCCGAAGGAAAGTAGCCCCCGGACTCCTGTCGTGGCACGCAAAAGCCCTGAGGGACGAGGAAG
>NW_010421844.1:19506-19791 GCF_000710305.1 Buceros rhinoceros silvestris | reverse complement strand
TGGGGCAGGCGGGTGGGAGGAGGCGCTGCGCCCAGGAAGGAGCGGGGCTGAGGTGCGCCGGCGTTTCCCACTCCTGTTTTCTGTCTGGGGTAGCTCGTGCCGTCCCCCGCCTTTGGTGGCCGCTTTATCTTGTCGGTGTTTATGAAAACATGGCAATAGTCAGCTTAATCTCGCGAACTCAATCTGCCCAGCAGAGCGTGGTAACCGAGAGCGCCTTGCATACACGCAGCTACGGGAGGTTTGGCTAGGAGGGGAAATATGGAAGGCCAAGCCCTGCAGGGTCTT
>NW_010421844.1:0-19385 GCF_000710305.1 Buceros rhinoceros silvestris | reverse complement strand
GAGGGTAAATATGGAAGACTAAGCCCTGAAGTGTATTTTAGAGTTCACTCCCTGCAGCACTAAAATTCTTCGGGTGGTCGGAAATAAAAAACTGGGGTCCGAAAGGTCTATTTAAATAGGGTAAAAATCTGCCTGGCCCCTCCCTGTTTTCCCTGCGCATAACAGCATTTTATCAATGTCTGGCCGAGGTTTTGCTATCATTATATCTGTGTAAGTCCGTTAGCTCACTTTAAGTGCCTGGCAAGACCAGGGAAGGCAGTGTCTCCTGTTAGCCTGTAAAAGCAGGATAACAATTACAAGTTAACAGCTGGCTGAGAATGTCTTTAAAAAGTTAGGTGCCCCTCATTTATTTTTTTCTTTTGTGGATGCCTGAAAGAGTGGCAATCATTTGTTGAGGCAATGGAAATTAATAAAATACAAGGGGAAATATATGATTGTTCAACTGTGTTATCTGTAGAAACCCATTTCTGAAGAGAGCAAGTTGCAAAATTATTTCTTTTGTCTAGACTTCTCCCTAATGTGACTTACTAGTATTCTAAGATCAACTTAACAAAAGTGGGTCACAAATAATATACCTGTAGAGTTGAGCTGCTTTTAGAGGAGTTGAGCTGCTTTTAAGGTTCTAGATTGTGCGTGTGCAGATGATTATATGTATAGAGGGTGGTATTCTTAAAAGACTTTTTTTCCAGTGGCTAGAAGTTGTAATTTGCCTTTTGTTTGTCTGTTACACTTGACTGGAAGGCATGCTAAAATACCTGCGAGCACATTGGTAGGAAATTTATAAAACTAATGTTGTCAATTACCACAATAGGTCATTTTTTAGTTTTAGGACTTAAAACAGCAGGAACACATGGCTCTGTAGTGTTCTTTAAAAAGTAAATACAAGGCATGTATAACATACTGAAAGTTGGGGCTGGAAGCATGTTCAGTTTAAAATATCTGAAAATACTCTTTACTAGAGTGTGGTTACTTAAAACTAGCCTGTGCCCAAAAACTCTAATTCAGACTGTAGCTGTTAATCTGCAAGTTTAAAAAGACTCGCCTTTTATCTCCTCTTAGTGGTGTGTTTGGCCTAGGTATGCTTTTTCTCTTCCTAAAGAAAAGCTTTGCATCAAAAACTCAGGTCAGACCTCTGGTTTTGGGCTGTAGTGAGAATGAGAGCTGTAAGTGAGCAGTCACAACTGATCTATGCTGTTTTCATAGGCTCTTGATGCAATAGGCTGTTGGATTTTGATCCCGCCCAGAATACTTGAGTTTTTCTCTGCAAGGATATATAATAGCGGTAAGTTCTAGCAGCAGGCATCTCTTTTTACTTTTTCCCCTTAGCACAATGTCCAGTTTCCCTTTTCGCAAACTAGATGTACCAGTTTTTTTCTTTTCAACAGGTTTTGCCTGCCCACCTAAGAAGAAAAGGCAATGGAGACTGAGCAACAGGAGGAGACCTTTACCAACACGGAGACAAATGGTAAATGTTTTAAAGGACTATTTCTTTTTAGAAAGAATCTCTTCAAATCTCAGTTTTCCTAAATATATTGTAATGCTTTAACCATATCAGATATTTATATGAGCGCTGTTTTTGTAGCCTGCATTAAATCTTTATATTTTTAATTAGACCTTATCATTACACATGCTTTTGAAGCGCAAATGCATCATCTTGCTGTGTTTTAGACATGGGATAAGTAGCTGAAAGTTATGACTAAGGATATGAAAATACTTCATACCTAAATATGCAATGAGTGTGTGGAAGGTGTGAATATTGAAGAATATTATCAGGCATATCTATTAATTGCATTTCGTTGATGGCAGTTTTTACAAGCAGGAGTGTAAATATGTGAAATACCTTTCAGGAATTTAATGAAAAACTTCTTGGGTGTAATTAGTGAGGAAGTTAGGGCATTTGTGTTACTGGTTCGTGACAGGTTTTTCCAAACAGTATTTGAAGTGCCTCTTTACTATTATTACTTTATAAATACTTCAAGGTTGGGCAAACCATGTTTGAGATTTTTGCCTGAAAGGTTTTTCCCAACTGTAAATCATAAATAAACCCTAATTGGGTGATGCCGCACTGTTTTAAAGTGCGTGTCCTGAATTTCTCACTGAGTGTTTGCAGCATTTAAACCATAGTTCATAGATTTTAAGTGGATTTTCAGTAGTTAATCGGTAAGTAAGCTGGTGAAGGACTGTGCTGTGGGTGCTCAGAGTAGGCGTCAGTAATTAGTGCTGGGCTAATAGGAAGGCATGTGTGAAGAATACAGAACATACCCTTGGCATGTGTTCCGTTTTATTACAACTTGGAAAGTTAAATAAGTGTTTGTATTTCCCCCCTATGGACCTCTCTACAGGCAAACGTCCTGCAGAAGATATGGAGGAAGAGCAGGCCTTCAAAAGATCTCGGAACACAGATGAGATGGTTGAATTACGCATCCTGCTTCAAAGCAAAGTATGTTTTCTGTTATTACCTTTTTTTGCCTATAGTATAGCTCAGGACAGTGGTTATAAAGTGTAAGTTGGGATATATGTTTAGAAAGAGTATGTACTTTAATATAAAATAACTTACTAAAAATAATTCAAAGTGTGCATGAGTCATGTTGCAATGGACTTATCTTCAGTGATTCTTTTAAAGATAAGTTCCTAAGGATCAATACAGTTATTTTTAACACGTGTACTTGCTGAAAAAACATAGAGCAATAGAAGCTACAAGATGTTTTTACATTTGGATAGAAAGTTGTTATTTTGAGGGGAATGACTCTGTATTAGTCTCTGGAAAGGAAACAGTTTAGAGTATGATCAGCTAGTTACTGATAATTAAAAATGAGAGGAGAGGTAGGACGAGAACTTCCTTAAGATTTTAGTAACTTTCCCAAACAGATCTTAATTTTTGTGAAATATGTCAACAGACAGAAATGTGGGAGTAATGCTTCACGGATTGCAGGGGTTTTGTTGACAAGTGTAAATAGTTAAAAGTTGCTATGTATGAATTTCCTCCAGTGTTTCCAGTTGTTACAGATGGTCTGTACGTTCTAAGGCATCTCATGCGTTGGCATGGGGACACGTTATTTTAATTGTGCATGGCATTTCTGACGAGTAGTCAAGTTACTAGGGGTGCTACAGAAAGATTTGCATGATGTTAGCATAATGTATGATCTCTGTAATGAGAGTAATACTTTTGCATGATGTCCTTGAAATAACCTGGTAAAAATACAGTTTTATAATTACTCTTCTTGACTATCTTCCCGTTTATTCCTGTTGATGTTAGAAACTGGAAGTCAGAGGCTCTTAACATTGGCTTTAACTTTTTTCACAATATACTGCTCTGATAATTCAATGAAGTTCCAGAGGTTTAAACCAAAATTAGCACTTGAAATTATCAAGAAATGTTTGGAGTGCAAAAGGGGTATTTTCAAACATACTCATTAAAAAAAAAAAAGTTGATTGCATAAATTACAAAAATCATTGATCTACGTGACATTCATACAGTGTAGTTTTTCGAGAGCTGTAGTCTATGAGATTGCTTTAACAGAGGCAGAATTACCTAAAACCTTCTGTTTCAAATTTAAATACTAGTTGCAAAACCAAGTATCATTCTCTTTCCAGAGTTTAGTGGTAAGAGCTGGACATTTTTATAGGACAAACTGTAACAGTTTGTTTCAATTTCATTTGAACCTTTCAAAGCTGGTGCCCGCCTGCCTTCAGCCCCTGGGGCCAATAGGGTAACGCAAAACCAGATTTAACCACTCTTAATCTTGAGTTTAAATATGTAGTCTGTGCTGTGTTTGCATAACATAACTTCTGAAAACTATTTTCCAGAATGCTGGAGCGGTGATTGGAAAAGGTGGCAAAAATATTAAGGCACTTCGTACAGACGTGAGTATATATGTGTTTGAACTAATTTAACACCAATTCTTTCAGAGCACTACGTCGAAAGCTTGATCGTGTGCATTTCTAGAAATTGGAGCAATTCGACTCTAGACATCAATAATCTAGTTACAAGCCATTCGTATTGATTGTTAGAACAGATAACTTAATTCTTCAATTTCTGTTGTAATTAAAACTCAGCTTGACTCCTGGAAGGAGAGGCTTATATTAAATCTCTTCACTTTTGAATAGGATTCTGCTCAATTACACACTTCAAGTGAGTTAACATTCTAATTAGAAATATTGACAAAGCTTAAAACCCTTAATTGTACCCTTTCCCACACATGTGAATCAATTCTAGTACTGCTGAAACCATTGCAGGTGGCTGGCTTAAACCAGTGATAGAGGGATTCTTTAACTTCCTTTGAAAAAGCAAACAAACAAAACAGTCCATCTGTTCTTTAACAGCTTCCACACAAAGCTCAAAAGCATTAATTTTAAGGTTGTTTGATTTAAGTATGGGTATAGACCAGTAAAGGAACATTTTATTCTGCTACTTGGAAGCATTTTTAAAATGGTCATGACTTGCCTATTCACATTTTACAGTGGGTTGACTCTTGTGATTAGACACATGCTCAGTGTTAATGTTGTGTATTTATAAAACTTGGCAACGCTTCTTAAATTCCATTTGTTTACACTCCTGTACTTAACATCAGCTACGATTTCAACAGTTTTTTCCGATCAAGATTCTGTTCAACGCAGGATTTGCCGATATATCATTACAAACCAGTTTCAACTAGGTTCACAAAGTACTGCAACTAGAATTGAGTTTAAGTTGAATTGTCAGGAATCATACATATGCTCACTAACTTTGGCAGCTAGTTGTTTCTTTTTCTTAGGGAGGTTTTTTTGTGGTGTTTTTTTTTTTTTTGGTTTTTCTTGGTGTTTTTTTTTTTAAGTAAATCAATACGTCACCTAAGTCCAGATAATCTAGACTGGTCTGGAAAACCAGCTTTCCCGATTCGCCCAAGGTTCTAGTAATAGCGATCTTGACAGGTTTTGTGTCTACCCTCATGAGCCAGCCTGCTACTGAAACATCATGAAGTTAAAAGCAAAAAGTAGTTTAGTCAGGTCAAGTGCCTCATTTTTAAGGTCCATACTGTTAAGCCACAGTTGGTGTAGCAATCCGTTATTGTGTTAGTCTTCAGAACAACTTAAGCTTGTTTCATTAAATGAGAGTAATGAGTATAGTTTGTATTAAATTAAAATTTATTGCTTTTCCCCCTTTTCCCTCTCCTTGTTTTTTTGGCCATATATCTCCGTTGCCCATGTACTGGATCGACTTGCCCCTGCGTTGCCCACCATGACGTTGGCCCATCCGCCCCTGAACGCCCATGTGAAAACCCTGGTTGGCTATGCCCAAAAATGTGCTCGTTGCCAAACGGGTACCATACTTGACAACTTCCGATTGAATACCCATGCCCAATGCCAACATCCACGAACGCCAATGACCAATGCAGTACAATGCCAGTGTTTCAGTCCCAGACAGCAGTGGCCCCGAGCGGTATGTCCCAACAGTTTATGCCTCACTGCCTGATTAGAAAGAGAGAAATGTATTTTATTACCTGCCTTTGATATAATTAAATAGTATCCCCTTATAGACGGTGTATTGTTTTTTTTCGAGTTTTCTGTCTTATTTTCCCCATTAAGTCTTTTTGTCACTGAACTTTTACGTGAGTTGCCCACCCAAACAATCCACTAATTTTATTTCAATGGAAGGAGCACAGCTTCAAGTGTTGCATATTTGCTGCATTGTAAATCAAATTGTTTCAAAATAGTCTCTCGCTCTGTCTTTGTGGCCCACCTTGCTCCCTTCAACATTGCCTGTTCATAATTATTTCTGATGAAATGCTAACTCTGGTTCACTTTCCTTCACTTCTCATTTGTTTTGTCTTTTTTTTTTTTGTCTTACATTTGTATTTGTTTTCTTGGAGAGCCCATTAGTAATCTGATTTCTAACTGGTTTCATAACCTTACTCCAGATACCGTGTTCACCACTTGCATATTCCCACTTTTTCTATGAGAAGGTGTGCCAGTTTTACCAATGTAATAGCGAGGGTGTCTTAAATTAGTGGTGGCGGGGAACATGAATATTCACTTCTACTTTCAGTTCTGCGTCAGTTTCTTGCCCACTTAATCTGAGCCCTTCCAAAAGCCTATTCTGTCTTTCTTTCTCTTTCTCCCTGCAAGACCTACCTAATCTTAAATTTTATCATGCATATGTATTGGGCATAAACAAAGATGCATGTGTTGTAAATTGAGCAAACAGGTTTACTTTAAATGGGGAATACTAATTGTAAGCTCTTCCGTGTAGAATTCTTGTTAGAATTTGTGTATGAAGATGAAAAAAATTTACTCTGCTTCTTCTTTTTCATCCTCTCTGTATTGTCTGGCATTATGACCTCCGACAGCATCTTGAGCATAAGTGCAGATATAGAAACAATTGGAGAAATCTTGAAGAAGATTATCCCTACTTTGGAAGAGGTATGCCTCTTAGTGTTTGTTTCTTTTAGAGGTAAAATACTAGCTTTCGAAACAAGATGGTTCTAGATGATTTGCCACTTTCTAAATACAGAAAATTAGAAAATAAAAGCCTTTTACACGTTGGCATTCTTTTGGTAGAGGACAGAATCAGTCACTATTTTGTAAACTGAACAACACCCCCTCCCCCCCTTTAAAAATCCTTGCCTCCTGAGTTATTTTGTCCCCATTTTGAAGTACTTGTAGCTTGTAGCTTGTGTAGGCTTTGTAAGTAAGTGTTGCACTGTTTGATACCTTCTTAAATCTTCCTAGAGTTGTGCCATGTAATAAATAAGGAAAACCTATTTGACATCAGTTTATGGTGAGGTGCTTAAATAGTTGTGATCCTATCAAAGGATCAAATATCAAATACAGGGCTACTAATCAGCAGTAAGTTAAGTCGTACCATTGTCTTTGGAGAAAAAACTTAACCCCAGATATTTTAAATTTTTATGTGACTAATATTTTATTTTATTCTTTTCCCTGTATGCATCTTTCTTACAGTATCAACACTACAAAGGCAGCGACTTCGACTGCGAATTAAGACTTCTCATTCACCAAAGTTTGGCAGGAGGAATTATTGGTGTCAAGGGTGCTAAAATAAAAGAACTCAGAGAGGTACTAATTTTCTGTTCTGAGATTTGGTTTTTGTTCAGTAAACAACCTGATGTTCCATGTTCATAAGGGACAAGTGTAAGCATCTTCTTCACAGGAATTCATTCAGAACATACTGCATGCATGACTTAAATGTTCTGAAATGGATCTGTGAGTTGCAACTTTCTTGCAAACACTCAAAAGTTGTTGGTGATAAAACCCAGGACTTCTTATCTAAGCAATATTTGTAGTAGAGTAATGTGTTTAAAGAAAGGATTTAAATTTTCTTCAATTAATATGGCATTAATCACACATTCTGGTATGAACTGCTGTGTAGACTAGATTTATTCAAGTGGTTGGACACGCAAAATGGTTTCGGGCAAATGCATCTTAAACTCTTATTATGGTAATTCAACAGATGTCCAAATATTTTTGTAAAAGGGCTTTATTTCTATAATATTTTTCAAATTTGACCTCTTAGAAGACCATTGTTTTATTTCAGTGAAGGAATGAGATTTTAAGGAGCTAATGGTCTTTTTGAGCTTCTAACACCTGTGTTTTCTGTACTTTCTTGGCTTTGTGTCATAGGCAGTTTAAGGTCAATTCAGGTATGAGCTGATATCAGGAGTCGAGAAAGGCAAATTAACTCAACATAATCCTAGCAACATGGCTGTCTCTCATCCAAAGCAGGGATGACGTGACATTTAATAGAACCTGTAAGCTCACAATGGAAGTGTGGTCTTTTTGCTAGTATTTAATCTAGTGATGGTTAGACAAGCCATAATTGAGAAAGTTTTGTATGAAGAAAAAAAGTTCAATTTTCTACTATGTCAGCACAGACCTTAAAAAATTGTCATCTTAAAATTAAGTTTATTGTGTAAACTCAGAAGCAAGCATGCACTTAAAATGGCTGGAAAATCAATTGTTTTGGATTGCTTCTTCAAAAATGTTTTCATGGGTTTAAAATATGCATATTTAAAGGTATATTAGACAATCTTCGTGTTCTTTTTTCCTTCACCAGAACACTCAGACCACCATTAAGCTCTTCCAAGAGTGTTGTCCTCATTCTACTGACAGGGTGGTGCTTATTGGTGGAAAACCTGACAGAGTCGTTGAATGTATCAAGATTATCTTGGATCTGATCTCTGAGGTAATGTTTATTAAATTTTTATTTTTATTTACATTCATGATTGCTAGGCATCATTTGGTGGGAAAACATTATCTTTCAATTTCTATTTTGCATTCAGTACCTCCTGCTTTCCCAGTAACAAAGTAATGCTGTTCCCATTTATAAAGCTATTTCCATTTTCTAGAACTGAGTACACCTTAGGGGGGCAAAGCAGTTTTTGATACTAGTGGGCCATTATTCATGCTTTACAGATCTTTAAGATGCAAGAAGTAAAGGAAGGGAGACAAAATTGATATGCCACTGATGAGTAACAGCAGTTCCTCTACCGTAGTTAAGTTCACAGGAAACGCATCATCATCTCCTCCTTTCTTATCAGCACTGTGAAATTAAGAACCTGCTCCAAATGCATGAATTCATATGTATACATTTAATGTATTAAATATGCTAATTGTAATTGCCCTAATTAGATTTGGGGGGATTGTTCTTTTGTTTGCTTGTTTTAGTCTCCAATTAAAGGACGGGCCCAGCCTTATGATCCCAATTTCTATGATGAAACGTACGACTATGGTGGCTTCACAATGATGTTTGATGATAGAAGGGGGCGTCCAGTAGGCTTTCCGATGCGTGGAAGAGGAGGTTTTGATCGAATGCCGCCTGGTCGTGGTGGACGACCTATGCCTCCATCAAGAAGAGACTATGATGACATGAGCCCTCGCAGAGGACCACCACCGCCTCCACCAGGTCGTGGTGGTAGAGGTGGCAGCAGAGCTCGCAATCTTCCTCTTCCTCCTCCGCCACCTCCTCGTGGCGGGTGAGTTGTTGCACAAAAGTATTATACAAAACTCAGAATTGTGTACAATCTCTTAAATCATTATAATATTCCCAGTGTTTTTTCCATGCTTCCAGTTAGTAGTAATTTTACAAGATTGAGTGTGTTTTAGACCAGAGTATTTTGAAAAGTACTAGAATTTAATTATTGGCTGCACAGTAGTAAACTACCAAGACTATACTCAGTTCTGAAGCTATTATGTCATTCAGTACTTGGCTAGAGTTGTTTGAAATTAAGTTGTGTGTGAACCATGAATGTGAAAATTTAAATTAGAATAGATAAACCTAGTTTATAATGAAATTCATGTGTTGCTCCTTTCTTCATTTTAGAGATCTTATGTCCTATGACCGAAGGGGCAGACCAGGAGACCGTTACGATGGCATGGTACGAGTTCAAAATTTGCCTGGTTTTGTTTCATGAGCACAGTTAGCCTGCTGACTGTCTGAAGATAACTGTTGCTGAACACATGCACTTAAATGTGGGACCTGCATAGTTCTGATGATAAAACCAAAAAGTTCTGTCTCTACAAGTGGTCTCTCCTGTGTAGGAATGTTTGGGGTGCAAGTGACATCTGAGACATCTGTTTTCTTCCTTTCCTCCCTGCCGTTAAAAATGATAAAGGAAGTTTGTGCTCTACCCTGCAGGTTTTCTTGCACTGACCATCTTTTAGATTTTTTTAAATCAGGATAACAGAAATAGGAATTGGTAGGCTTTTCAGATAAAAAAAAAAAGTCATCAGAACAGCATTGTCTGAAATTCTTTGATTCTTACAAGCATTCTTAATACTAATGTTAGAAAACAAGACTGTAGATAGAATAATAGAAGTTATAGAATAGTATCTATTAAGATCTGTAGGTGATCTGGAAGTTTAATGCTCTTTGAATCAATACTTGTCTATTTGTTGGTTTCTTTGAAAAGAATCCACTGTAATTCCAAATGTTTTGGAGCTAGGGCTGCTGATAAATTGAATCCTAAATTAAGTTAGGTACATTCAACCATAACTTGTTGAGCAAAAAATAGGCTCTCATGGTATAGAGAGGCTTAATAAAAGGTTTAAAAATACTCTTCCACGTTGTATTGTGAAATGTGACTTCCCAGCAGTCAACTACTGTTGCACTACATTCTTCTTTCTTGGGAAGAGAAATCACCTGTCTGAGAGGTAAATCTGTATAGTAACATTTTCTCCTCTGGCTTGGTTGGCATCTTCTGTAAGATGATAGATGGGACAAGTTGTTGGGTTTGGGTTTTTTTGGTTTTTTTTTTTTTTTTTTTTTTTTTTTTTTTTTGCTTTGCTTTTAAATGAATAGAAGAGAAAGAAGTGGAGAAGAGCTTCCTAAATGGGCTTTAATCATTTCTTCCTTCTTGGGAGTAAGAGTTGCTGGAAGTATGTATTGCAAGAATGTCACTTGCTTACTAGAAATATTAAAAGGAAACATTTGCACACATCTGCAAAAAAGTGTTACCCATGCTACCTTGCCTGTTAAGAAACAGGAGGAATTGAGACGTATACCTCCTAGATTCCTGATTCGTATTTATGAATTTTCAAAGCTCAGGTTTTGTGTTCTTATGTTAGCAGCTAATAAAGCCAGTGGCAGAGCATATTAAGTGAGCAGCTAGCCCTTGCATGGGTATCAGGTTGAGCACAGTCTTACTTAGCTTGACTCTCGGGCAGTAGAGTGTTCTATTCTACTTCCATTTCAGCTAGAATAGAAAATCTGTTTTGACTTCTGTTTAGCCTGACTTGTCAGTTTGACCTTTGCTTTCTTGACATGAGTTTCTGCAAATAAGTGGAATCATTTCTGTTCATTCAAAAAAGCAATTTTATTCCCTCTTCACGGTGAAGCTGATTACGGCTTTGGCTCCATTTGTGACTGAGTGTCATAGCTTGTAGTAAGGACTGCTTCCACAAAGACTCTATTTAATTTCTTGGTTAACCGTAATCCTAGTATCCTAAAGTGTGTAAACAGATAGGAAGTCTTCACATGGGTTATGAGGCTGGAGCTGGAAATGTCATGACAGAAATGTGAGGTCGTCTTATGCTATCCATCGTTTCATATAGAAATCATTCTGTAGAAAAACACTTAAACTAGAGTAAACCAACATCAGAGTTTTTGAACTAAGTAGAGCATGGCAAAGGCTGCTCTAGGAAAGCAGAAGTGCTCTTTCACATAGCTTCCGTTTTACGTTGATGCAATAAAAGACAAGAATAGATGCTTTTCTCAGAAGCAAGAATAGATTCTTTTCCTAGATCAACATTTCCACGATTCTTGAGATGTTCAACATATAGATTGGGGTTTTTTCCTCCAGTTCTCTGTTCCATTAAAGGCAGCAATAGTAGTTCAGGACCTTTGAAACTGGATACTGAGCTGGAATTCAGTCTATCTCTGGAATTCCAGAGGTAGGACACTGTAGACAGCCTTGTAAATGCTGAGATGGGAGAAACCCGTTTTGACTTGAAAAGACAGGTTAATTCCCCTCACCCGCGCAGAGCTGCTCACTTCAGAAGATGCTTATCTGTTAGGCTGACTTAGAGTTGTAGTTTAATTATGCACTGCTGTTGAAAAGACTGCATTTGGTTTACAGTCTGTTCTGAAGCTTTTTCCTGAAGGACAGACTAGTTCTGTTTCTGTGTCAACAGCCATATATTTCAGTATGTAACTGCCCCATATCAAATGTCTGTGGACTGTTAGGGTTATGACTGACAGCTGAAAAAAAACAGGATGTACTTCCAGTATTTCTTTAACACCTTCATTCCCAGGGGCTTTTCAGATACATAAGTGCACACAGATACCAGTGGGAGGGGTGGAAAATAAAGTGGACAGGCATATGAAGTAATATTATCCCCTTGCCTTTTTTTTTTTTCAATTGATTGAGTCCTGAGGTTTTCAAAGTACTAAAAAAAGTAAAATCTGACAATAGAGACTTAACTCAAATGTCTTCTGTTAAGTGGACTTTTTTCACAGACTTCTGAGTGTCTTCAGGCTTGTAATGTGCTTTTCCTCCTTCAAATGGTTCCTGTTTAGTGATTTTTAACTTAAATGCATGGGTACATACAGGTGTCTTGATGTATAAACACTTAAATAAAGGCATGTACACTGAAAAAATACAAAATGTTCTTCATACTTGAGATGTGACATTAACCAGCATGTAAGAAATCAATAGAGGAAGAATGTATGACAACTGTTCTATTTATCCACGCAGATGTGCTGAAAGAAAGGAACAAAATTTCATTCTCCTAGGTCACTCTGTTAAACAGAGAAAATTATGATAAAAAAATTTTACATCAGTTAGGACTGCGTGTATTTTCTTTCATTAGATCTAAAAGTTAAGCTCTTTGCCTTATCCAGCCAGTGTGTCATCTGGTTTCTATTCTAGTACCAGTAGTCACTAGCACAAATGTGCCTGTATCAGAGTAGAACATTCAGTTACACACGATACAGTATGCTGTTTGAGAAGCTTGTTTTAGAGTGCACAAATGAATATCAATTGCCGAAACTGTAGAATTCTAAAAGGAGGAAATGCTATATATAGCATGTGATTTAAAAGCATCATTAAATTTCTAATATAGTTAGGCAGCAGTACGCTGTTCGTCTAGTTATTGGCATTATGAGGTATATGAAAATGAATTGGTAGAACATGAGAAGCAGCATCCTTCCTGCTTTACCAGCTGTGGGCATAGAGAGAATCACTGACAGTTACTTGTTGCAGTTTTACTAAAGCTTCATTTTTAAACTCATAGCAGAAATAAAAGATTTTGATAAATAATAGCACTTGAAGGTGGTTTAAAAGAAAAGCTTTGCTCTGCCATTAGCTCGCTGACTTTCTTTGTTGGAGAAAAATCTGTTAACAACACAGAAAGAGGGGAAAAAGTGGGTGTGACCCCTTAAGAGCTCCCTCAAAGTGAAATTAAAAGTGAGTCTTGGAAGTGGTCTAAATCACATACTTTTAAGTCTTTGTTGTACTTCAGCTGTTTCTCTGTACCAGTATGTAGTGTGTTTGCTTGCCAAGTAACAAGTCTGCATGGACTTCATTTGGATTTCTTGCCTCTTTTCCTCCTATTATGTGGTGTCTGGAAGATGATGCAGTGTCACGTGGATGCGTGTGACGACATGCAGCCACCAGAGTTGGTGAGTGTGCTCAACCTTTTTTCGGAAACTGCTTTACTGAACAGGTTAAGGGATAACTGGAATTTCTTTATCTTGAGTGTAATCAGCAGCAACCTGCATCTGTTGAAAATGATGAAGCTTTTCTTCTGACTCAGAATTGACAGTTTGTCTTAACAGTGTGTCCTGTGCAGGCAGGTGATGTTCATAAAATGTGAAAGTATGTAGCAGCACAGCCAAATGAGAGGAACTTTTCTGTACCTCTTTTTGCCTCTTGTCACCCCATTTTTGCGTTGTAAATAATAGCTTTCTCCATAACTGATGCACTATGGATGCATGCATTTAGGATGTATATTTTGTATTCACAATGTTGTGTTTTCTCATATTTCAAACAGCAAATATTGAAAGTAGCTTCTTTGTTTATGGATAAACAGGCTTTATGTATCAATGTATTTGAAAATACACGATTGAAGCCTATAGGTTTTGGAAAGGGAAGTTACAGGGTTTGTCAGGTGTTCATGCTGTCTAGAAGATGGCAAAGTGCTACCAAATATTAAATGTCAGGTCTTATCTTATGTAAACACAGCAAATGCAATTGCTTGACTCATCTGCTCTCAAGTTGATTTGCTGCCCTGTAGTCTAGGGAGAGAGAAATGATCAAGGAAAGGATTGTTCTTTAACATAGATTACCCCAAAAAGGGATCCTGTGGCAAATATAAACAGGAGTATGTCTGTGTATATGCAGTATGCTGCTCTGTCAGCCTTTGAATTACGTCTTCAGCCGGAGTCATTTATTCTCTTGTATTTTGGATTCCACTACAAGCTCCATTATGTTGTATTACAATCTGTATTGCTAAGTTACATGATTAGGCAATACGGGTTGCTTAGAGACAGAGGATAAGCTCAACTCCTCAGTCAGAGTAGCTTCCATTTTGATGTTCTAAAAGGGTAGCAGGTAATATTTTGGGAAAAGTTCTTGCCTTACAACTTCTGTGAACAAGTAGTTGTGGTTGGTTGAACTTGGCTGACTGCTACATGCCCACCCAGCTACTCTCTGCCTCCCCCTCCTTGGCAGGATGAGGGGAGAAAGTAAGAGGAAAAGCCTGTAGCTCGAGATAACAGACAGGGAGTTAATATTAATCATCGTCATGGGCAAAGCAGAGTCAGCTTGAGGAAGATTAATTTCTTGCCACTTAAAAAAAGAGTAGCATGGTGAGAAACAAAGAGGAAAACTAAAACCACCCTTCCTCCACCCTTCCCCTCTTCCCAGGCTCAACTACACTCCATTCCCTACTCTTGTACTTCCTCTGACAGGAGTGGTGCAGGGGGAATGGGGAATGGCAAGTTGCAGTAAGTTCATCTTGTCTCTCTTCATTTCTCCTCATCCTGTTCCCCTGCTCCAGTGTGAGGACCCTGCCATGGGATAAGTTGTTCACACACTGTTCAAATGTGGGTGTTTCCAGTGGACTGCAGTTCTTCAAGAATGGCTTCAGCCTGGTGGCCCGGTTCTCTTCATGGGCTACAGTCCTTTCAAGAACAGATTGCTCCTGGGTCCCCAGCAGGCCACAGGACCTGCCAGCCACCTATACCTGTGTGGGCTCTCCGTGGGCTCTCCATGTGCTACAGCATCCTTGAGGGCACATCTACCTGCTCCCAGCACAGGATCCCCCATGGGCTGCAGTGTGTCTGTGTGCTCCAGTATGGTTCTCTCTGTGGGGTCCGAAGAATCTGTTCCCACACCTGGAATACCTCCCTTGTTCACTGTGGTGCCTGCAGGGTTGTTTCCTTCCCCACCCCCACCCTCCCTTGCTCATCTTGCACAACTGCTGCACACTGGGGTTTTTGTTACTCCTTCTTTAATGTTACCACGGAGGTGCCACCAGCTGTGCTGATGGTTTCAGCTTTAGGTGGCAGTGAGTCAGTTTTGTTGTAGGCTAGAATTGACTGGCTTTGTCCAGCACAGAGGCAGCCCCTGGCCTCTTCTCACAGAGACCACCTCCACGGTCTCACAGAAGTTGAATCCTGGAGAATGGCGCATATGTGTCTTCTGACTCTACAGGAAAGTATAAAAATGACATCTTGGGCACTTGGAGGCATTAGACTAAATTAGGCGCTTGATGTCAAATGGTCTAGAAGTCCTAAAAGAAGCCAGGAGTCTTCACTGCAGTGGTTGAGATCTGGTGTATAGTGGTTTTAGCAAAATAGAAGGTAATTCATGATTATCTGTTCAAAGATAAAAGGCTTGTATAATAGTCTGTTTCAAGTTATATAGCTATTTTTAAAAGCTTTGGGGTTTTTTTTCCTGAAAATGTAGATGAAGTAGGAGGAATGACAGTCACTGGATAAACTTTTTTTTGTCACAAAACTGGAGGCCAGAGTCTCTCCTGAGCTGTTACAGTAGCATTAATAAGCCTGTACTCTGATATTTCCATCTTAATACTAATTTAGTTCAAGGGTCAGGCATAGGTCAGCATCAAAAAAAATCATCAGCAGCTGAACTAGTGAGACTGCTTGGTAAAGCTAGATTCTTCATGACTTTTTATGCCTTAGTCCTGGAGGTTTTGACAGGGCTGGATAAGAGGTTAACGAGGTTTCACCCACCCAGCCCTTCTGTTTCTTGTCCACCCTCTGCACCTCATTGTGCCTGTGATGGCACAATGCTGTTGTGTTTTTAGCAAAATTGGGAGCTGAGGCTTCTGCATAAAATAGGGTCAGAGTAAATCATATAATAATTAAGATGAAAATATGTTAATGAGGCACGGCTATTCACTATTTAAGGTTTTTTTTTCCTCTTTCTCTTAACAGTTTGAGGGTGGCTCTGGATATGGTAAGTGCTTACATAGAACATTTACATGTACTTCATTATGTAGTTGTTAAAGGGCTTGATGCATACGTTTAAATCAGATTATTCTTACGCAGGGGGACGTGGCTCATACGGAGATCTGGGTGGACCCATCATCACAACACAAGTAACGATTCCCAAAGATGTAAGTAAAGTTGACTTGCTTCCAACTTTGGTTTTCTCTTAATACCAAAACCAAGAGTCCCAGCCTCTTCTTTGACTCTAAGTAAATAAATCAGCAGGATTTAGGGTGATTGATAAGTACTTCTAATATAAAACAAGTGTTTCTAAATCACCAAAAGTCTATTCTTCCAGTGTTTGTTTTGTGTCTTTGCTTTAGAGACACACGAAACAATTTTACTAGCTGTTAATATTCAGCAATTCAGATGGTCTGTCCAACTTGTCTTTTGCAAATGAGCAACTGGTTCTCCCAGTTTTATCCCACCTGTGTTTATATGAAATGTTTGGAGGTTGTAAGTGAGTGAACTTCCATTGCAGCTCTTTAAACTTACGGAAGCTATTCCAATGCTGCTGTGATGTTTCTTAACTGTTTTTAGAGAGGAAGTTGTATCAGGAAATTAATTGTTTGCTTTCATCCCTAGTTGGCAGGATCTATTATTGGAAAGGGAGGCCAGAGAATCAAACAAATACGTCATGAGTCAGGAGCTTCGATCAAGATTGATGAACCGTTAGAAGGGTCAGAAGATCGGATAATAACTATTACGGGAACACAGGACCAGATACAAAATGCACAGTATTTACTGCAGAACAGGCAAGTTAAAGTTCAATGTTACCCCTACTGTCGATTTTAAGCTGACTGACATGTACGTTCTAAAGCTGCTTTTCTCTGTGACACAGTTTCTAGAAGGCAGGTTTTAAGTAACTATTTGAACCTAACTTCTCCAGTGGTAGTTCTGCCTTGATTCTCTTCTGTTCTCCATTCTAATTAAAATGAAGACACCCTCAAAACTAATCTTGCTGGAAGACGCCTTAACCAAGCAGTCCTCTCATTCCTCTGGTGAAAACTGCTGCAAAAAACTACTTGTATTAAATTACATAGAGCCTGTAGAAAGTATAGAAGATTTCAGTGGATGTTGGCCTAGTTCTGTGTGGAAGACTAGTGATTTTGTTGTTTTTAGATAACTAAATTGACAACAAATCACAGTCTGCCATATGGCACAGACCATGCCTCTACAGGACAAGTTGAAATCGATTTGGTGCTGTTATGCAGCATTTCACACCTTGCTGACATGACTTTGTTCTGCCAAATATTAACAGCTTCAGATTTAATGTGCTTAGTTTTGCTTTGTTAACGTGTTGGCTGTCATAGCAGAGTTCAGTGCTTTAGCTTGAATGTTTGGCTTTAGATCACTAATATTCAAATGTGCCTAAAATATATTAATATACCTATAATTATTAGCCATTAATATTTTAAAATTATTTACTATTAAATGTATTAGGAATTTGTAATTTAATCTTCTCTGAGAATGTCATTGTGAATGTTGATGCAAAACATGTATGGTCCATCATTCTAATACATGCTTTTTTCTTTTTCTTTTATAGTGTGAAGCAGTATGCAGATGTTGAAGGATTCTAATGCAAGATTATTTTTTCTTTTTTATAGTGTGAAGCAGTATTCTGGAAAGTTTTTCTAAGACTAGTGAAGAACTGAAGGAGTCCTGCACCCCTTTTTTTTTTTTTTTTTAATCTGCTTCTGTTTAAAAAGCCAACATTCCTCTGCTTCATAGGTGTTCTGCATTTGAGGTGTAGTGGAATCTTTGCTGTCCACCAGATGTAATGTTTTAGTTCCTTACAAACACGTGGGGGGAGGGAAAGGGCGCTCGAGACTAACATTGACATTTTGAAGCAGCAGCAGAGAGAGTGAATTTTATTTTTGTTCATCGTTGGTGGTAAATTGTAATGTTTTTCTGTAATTGTCATGGACACCCTGCTCTATGTACACTGTACTTTTTTTGAAGAGGGGAGAATACTGGTAGTCCACGTGCCCCTGGCATTCTTGGAGAGCAGTGTGCAGAATGTAATGCTCTTTTGTAAGAAACATTTTATGATTTCTAAATAAATCTAGTGAATCTATTCTTTTTGGTGGTCATTTTTCTTCAGATATGCATATGGTAATACCCAAAATTTTTCCCCCCACATAAATGAAAGTTCCTTTGAAGCTTGCTCTTCTGCTTCTTTGATTCAGTTGGAGTTATGTGGGATTTTTTGACAAATTAAAGAAATGGTGTGAAAACAATGACTCTGCTTTGCTGTTTGGAAAAAAAAATGCAAGAATATTCATGCAAATGTTGTGTAAAACTTGACATTTTTGCAAGTGTTTGGCCCTCTTTGCAGTACATATATATATTGGTGACAGTATATAAATAAAATATTTAAAAACTTTGTGATGTCACTGAATAAACAGTGGTGAAGTACACCTGGTTATAGACAGCTTGCTTAATGCAGATAACACTGTTAGAATGACAGTTGCTGTACCATTATAGTCGTTTTCTGAGCTTTCATTTGTATGAGGTAGAAAATCTTATAAATTGGCAAATTGACGGTATCTTAACTCATGTAACATGTTTTTTCATTGTATGCAAAACTTAAACTTGTTTGGTTTCCCTGTTGTATGTTGAATTCCCTAGGAATTATTTGTGAGAAATTAAGAATATAAAGCCTCTGGATATCTCATGTAATACCTTGGCATTTGTATTTATAGTTTACAAGTTTTAATTTCACTTCCTGAATAAAAACAAATTTAAAAGAGGCAAAAGTGTGGTGCACATATGCATATGAGCGGCCCAGGCTAAGTGTGTGTGCAGTCTTTCACTGGTTGGGTTTTTTTTGTAGAGCATTCACCGGCCTTTTTAATGGTGTGGAGTAGCTCTTGTTTTGTAAGCAGCTACTCTTAAAAGTGTTACGGAGCCAAGAAGTGATGTGTAGGGCTGACCATGGCAGAGCTACCCTTCACAGAGGAGAAAACGCTGCCAACGTCCCGGTCGCAGTGGCACCTGTGTGGGAAAGGCTAGGCACAAGCCGGGGCCAGAGAGGGGCAATCAAGGCGAAGGCTTGGGGCAAAACTCGGTGTCCTAAAACACGGGTGCCCAGTGTTGATGTGTGCCTCCAACTTGCGTCTCTGCAGAAAGGTGAGGTTTTGGTGGTCCTTTTGTTGGTTTGTGTTTTTTAAATCGGGAGAAAAGCTCCACAGCTATCAGACTCCGAATGTTTTTTGGGTTTTCTTGTCCTCAGTGATTTGGGTCTTTTGGAGAGCTCCCCTATCAAGAGGCTGACCATGTGCACCGCTCCAGCGTGGCAGGACTGGGGAGGAGGGCGGTTCTCGGAGTAACCGTTCACGACTGTGGATGCGCCACGGGCCTTCTTGCCGGCACGGCGCTCCCCCCGGCTCGGGACAGTGCGCACCCTCCTCCGGGCCTCCGCTGTGCCCGGCCT